>NC_043011.1:23674952-23689952 GCF_006345805.1 Octopus sinensis | reverse complement strand
AAATCTATTAAGAAAGGGCAGAAGCGTAGAAGAAAAACATTCATTTAAATGTACTGCCATGCTTCTACATTTGAATATAATATATTGTTCCTTATGCTTCCTTGAGTATGCAGATCTGCAGCATGCAAAGATGCCAGATGCTGGTAAGTGGCTAATGGAGGAGGAGGGTGAGGTTGGAGGTGGGTATGGGCTGTTGTGCTTAAGTGGGTGGTGACAGGTTGGCCTGGCATACACAATATATATTACTATGTGTTTGTGAAAGCACTTGGTGAGGCAACTGTCTCACCAACATAAAGAGTACTGTAAGTATATCATGTGTATATGATGTCAATGAAAAGTGCAGTAGAACTTTTGTGTGATGTGGTACTGTGACTACACACACACACACACACACATGCTCAGACATATACATATGGCTCATTTGATAATAATAACAAGCTTTACATTACATCCTCATAGAAAACTAATACTTGCCACAAATGTAATGCTTATTTAGTCGCTTTGTTTTGAATTAATCATGCATTATCTTTTAGCTTTGAGATTTTGAATACATGGTTGTTCACTTTTACAATGACATTGTAGGACAGGTGTGAGAGACCAGACCAGATCAGGTTGGCTTGAACATAAAACAGGTAAAATATTTAGGCTGAATATGTCCAGTTTAAATGCTAAAGAGTTAGCATAATTCTTCCATAAAAGTCAAAAGAATTACTGAATTCAGAATTAAAAGTACAAAAGATATGTGAAAAAAAAAGAAAAAAGAAAAAACTGGCATGGAAAGTAGCAAGAAAAAAAGACAAGAATGAAAAATGTAAACACTGTAAACAAAGAACCTCCTATCCTCAGTTGCTATTTATGTATCTTTATTGTTCCAACAGCAAATATAGGATCAGTGATGTCAACAATCTTGAAAACTAATTTCAATACTGCTTTGGAATATACATATTGCTGCTCTCTTTGTCTTGGGTGTGCCACAATTGGCTTGTTTCATTTTTGACTTGGTTTATGCTATTGATGTCCATTAGGTGTAGTGGGATCACAGGAAGGATAACACAGTAGACAGACACTTCATATGTGCTGATGCATAGGTAGAGTAAGCACTAAAAGCACCCTTATAATAGTTTGAATAAAATGCTCTTAAAAGTAGTTAATGGCTTCTGTACTGTGTTGACCTAATTTCCAGGGAAAGGGTGAGAGTTCAGAAAGTATAGTAACCTGAGTAACACATGCATACAGTTTCCTTATACCAGATTTCAGATGGTCTTTTTTTTTTTTTTTGGGGTCTGAGTCTATAGTAGAAGACACTTGTCACAGGTGTAATATAGGAAGATTGAGCCCATAACAACATGGACATGCAGTATATCTCTTAACTT
Source organism: Octopus sinensis (assembly GCF_006345805.1). Classification (NCBI taxonomy): domain Eukaryota; kingdom Metazoa; phylum Mollusca; class Cephalopoda; order Octopoda; family Octopodidae; genus Octopus; species Octopus sinensis. The sequence continues at coordinate 23,688,579 of NC_043011.1, read as the reverse complement.
GACAACTATAACAATCACAACAGTGGCAATAAGAGTATCGTTTACTTGTTTCAGTCATGCTGGGGCACCACCTTGAAAGGTTTTGATCAAGTGAATCAACCTTTTTAAAGTTTGGTACTTACTGTATTGGTCTTCTTTGTGGAACCACTAAGTCTTGGGGGATGTAAACAAACCAACACTGGTTGTCAAGCAATGGTGAGGATAAACACAATGACACACACGTAGTTATATATACATGATGGGCTTCTTTCACTTTCCATCTACCACTTCCATTCACAAGGTTTTTGCTGACCCAGGGTTATAGTAGAAAACAACGACAATTATAAAATGTATCATAGTTTCTACAAATAGTTCCCATTTGCAAAACACCTGAGCTAATATTTGTGGAATTGTTTGCATTTACACTTTCCCAATCTAAGCCAAAATGGAAAGAAATCAGACGCAAAAAGGGGTGGGATGGGGATACCTATGTGTGAAAGTTACCATATTTCTCACGATTGACCTAACAGCAGTTGTTAGTCCAAGATATTTGAATTATCCAATCACAAAATTGCTGGGTAGCACAAAAATGAATAAATAAATGAGTAGAACTGTTTCCCTGTAACCTTAATTACTAAGCTGATTTGAAAAATGGTGTTGACATTGATTCAAATAATTAATATTTAAAAACATAGATTATCACTTTCCCTTTGTTTAAGCCAAACAGAACTATTATCCTTAGTTTCTTGTCCAGCTTCCATTGCTGCTATGTTAGACATCATCATCATGATTGTCAATTTATTAACTGTTTTTTCTCATATTTTCATAAGCTGTGCAGAGATATTGCTGTACTGTCTGTTTTCAAAATCTAAAAATATATTAAAGCCATTGCAATAGTTACAGCTTTCCTAAGATCTTGTGCTATTGAACATAATTATATTTTAATAATAAAATAATAATAAACTCAGGTAGTGAAGGAAATATTATAGACATACGTTTCATTTATTGACTAAACATAGCTGTAAGAAATTAACTCCATTGTCTTTAGCAGAACAAACCAGTATTCTAATCAGAAATTAAATATTTAGAACTGGCTGGCTGAATCTTTTAATAGCTCTTGATCAATGTTCCAAAGCAATAAATGATTATACTACCTGGCATTTTATTCCCAGATGTAAAAGCTCAAGAGTTGCACTTCTTTCAACAAAGGTAAAAGAACTAAAATACAATTCTTTTAACAGAGATAAAAGATTAAAAAGTATGAAAAGCATAACAATATTTATCAGTTTATTTATATATATATATATATATATATATATATATATATATATATATTCTTTTACTTTTTTACTTGTTTCAGTCATTTGACTGTGGCCATGCTGGAGCACTGCACTAAAGAGCTTTAGTTGAAGAGAATGACCCCAGGACTTATTTGTTATGCCCAGCACTTATTCTATTGGTTTCTTTTTGCCAACACTGGTTGTCAAGTGGTGATGGAGGGACAAACACAAATACAAAGATACACACAGATGTTACAGCAGAATGGTTGCTCCAATTTCAGAGGTTAATAAAAAAACAAAACACATGAAAATACAAGCAAAAATGATGCTCTCCATTCCAGGCCATGGTGGGTACTACCTGAAACAGAAGCAAAAAAAATCTTTTTTATTAACCTTTGAAATCAGGACAACCTTTCTGTCGCACCCTGTATATACATATACACGATGGGCTTCTTTCAGTTTCAGTCCACCAAAGCCACTCACAAGGCTATAGTAGAAGACAGTACCCCAAGGTGTCATGCAGCGGGACTGAACCTGGAACTATATGGTTGGGAAGCAAGCTTCTTACCACACAGCAACACTTGCACCTATATATATAAAAGATATACATGCCTGCCCCTATATATACATATGATATATACACACACACATATACACATATATAAAACCTTTCGGTAAGGGTTTAATAGGATAAGATTTCACGTTTTCTGTACCCAGAGAAAATATATCCAGGTATCCCTTGCTCAATACAATTAAGCAATCCCTTTGAAGTCATCTGGTAAATGAAATAAAAGTGTAAATTGAATTGCAGGTATGGCTGTGGGATAAGAAGCTTGCTTCCTAACCAGATCGTTCCAGGTTCCTTCCTACTGCATGGAACCTTTAGCAAGTGTATTCTGTTATAGCCTTGGGCCAACCAAAGCTTTGTGAGTGAATTTGGTAGATGGAAACTGAAAGAAGCCTGTCATGTGTGTGCGTGTTTGTTCCTCTCCAACCACTTGACAACTGCTGTTGGTGTGTTTACATCCTCGTAACAAAAGAGACCAATAGAATAAGTATGAGGCTTAAAATTAGTCCTGGAGTCGATTTGTTTGACTAAAGCCCTTGAAAGTGGTGACCCAGCATGGCCACAGTCAAATGACTGAAACAAGTAAATGATAAAAGGCGTAAAATATTGTGAATCATCTAGCTCTTTCTTTCAAAATCACTTTTTAAATGTATTTCTCCTTAACTACTTACTAAAAAGAAAGGAAACAAGTTAAAACTTCCAAACCTGTCTCATTTTAACTTCATCTAGAAGGGATTGCCTTCCCTATAATTGCTAACCACTACCTGTATAAATTTATTGTTCTAACATTTAGTTCTTTTTTCAAGAAAAAATTATCTAAAGAAGTTTGAATACTCTCCTGCTTTCTGTTCAAAATATCTCCTGTCGTGGCTCATTGCATTGCCAATCATTTCATGAATTTGTTTTTTTAACAAGAATATTTTTTTGTTTGTACTTTCAAAATAAAAAGCAATCTCATCATCATTGAAGATCTGACTGTCAGTATAGCTTTCTTCTTCTCTAAACCTTTGAAATTCTAGTTAAAATCTTTTTGGCAGCTTCTTTATGAGCACAGAGAGATTTACTTAGAATTCCTTGATTTCTAGAGTTTAAACGACGCAGAGTTCACTGCATCATCATCATCATCATTTTGACATCCACTTTTCCATGTTGACTTGGGTCAGATGGAATTCGTTGAAAGAAACATGTTTCTATGAGAAATTGGAAACATTATTTGCATCATGGTGACATATTTATACTATTGCATCAAGACAAGGAGGATTCCCCCCTCCCCACACCCACACAAAAAGATTTCTTTCAGTTTCCATCTACTGTCTACCAAGTCTATTCACAAGGCTTTAGTTGGCCTATGCTGCAATAGAAGACACTTGCTCAAGGTGCTTTGCAGTGGAACTGAACCTGAAACGACTCTCTAGGAAGCTGCTTCATTGTATCCATTTAAGGTTGAAACTATGCTCAAAGCTTTTGATTTAATACTGTAGGTACTCAGTGCAATGTGGCTCTGATTGCAGTAATAAGCATTCCATTTCAATAATCTTATTCCAATTTTGAGTCAATTGCATTGCCTTTGAAGCTGTCTGTTCTTTTATCTTCAGTTTGCATACAATTGCCTTATTCATTTCAAATGAGTAGACAATCCCTGATTTTCTAATACCGTTATTACTTTTAACTATTTCAGGTTTCTTATCTAAAATGAAAGCTTTTTGCTTTTTTTTTCAATGCAGTCATTTTTGCTTTCATTTTTTCCTCTTACGCATTGCTAATAGGAAAAATATTCTGAATATTATGGAAAAGTAAGTGATGTCATGAAGAGGGGTAAAAAAACTGAAATGATGAGGGCTTCCACCATTAGCTGTTGATATGGTTATGAAATATGTTTGCTATGAAATTAGAAATTTTTTTTTACATAACACTGTCATCATCTAACATCCACTTTTCCATGCTTGCATGGCTCAGATGGATGCCCTCTCTATCACCTACCAAACATGGTAATGTTTTCCATAAGCAGACATGTTTTTCCATGGAAGACTTGAAATAAACAGTATTTCTTTTATGATGGTGATATTTATTTACAACCATCTCAAAGGAGCATGTGCACACATGTACACACACACACACACACACACATGCTTGCACATAACAGGCTTCTTTCAGTTTCTGTGTACCAAATCTACTCAAAAAGCTGTGGACAGCCCAAGGCAATAGAAGACACTTGCCAAATTTGTGACATAAATTGAACTTGAGACCACCTGGTTGGGAAGCAAGCTTCTTAATCACAAAGCTACACTTGCACCTATGCTGTATGAAATTTATCTTATCATCATCATCATTGTTTAATGTCCGTTTTCTGGCAATGTTTCTATGGCTGAATGCCCTTCCTAACACCAACCACTCCAAGAGTGTAGTGGGTGCTTTTTACATGCCATTGGCATGGGAGCCAGTCAGGCGGCACTGGCATCAGCTATGTTCAGATGGTGCTTTTCATGTGCTACTGGCACAGGAGCCAGTTGGGGCAGGAGTGCTGGCATCGGCCACGTTTGGATGGTGCTTTTTACATGTCACTGGCACGGGGAGCCAGTCAGGCGGCACTGGCAATGACCCATGCATAAATGGTGTTTATTGCATGGCACTGGCATCGGCTACAACCACAATTTCCATTTTTGATTTCGATCTGATTTTGATTTTACTAGAGTCAGCAGGTCCCCTCAAGCATGGCGTGTCGCTTGACGATTCAAAGGTACTTTTTAAATGGGCTGGTTACACTCAAGAAACTGTGTAAACTCCAAAAGTGTTGAAACCACGTAAGAGGAGTTCCTGTATACTGCTAAGTTATCATTGTTAGTACTAACTACAATTATGAAGTTGAACTAGAAGTTACTTTCAACACAACTTCTCTGGAGGGAGTGCAAAGCAATAATCTTTGGTCAAAAGAAAAACTTTTCTACTCTAGGCACAAGGCCCAAATTTTTGTGGAGGGGCCAGTTGATTAAATCGACCCCAGTAAAAGAAAGCTACGTAATACCTGAAGCTGCATATAACACTCATGTAACATGAATACTGGTCTAATGTGAGTGTCCCCAAACTTGTAAAAGTCCAAAATTCTAAATATAAATCTAATAATACAATGTTTCAGTGTTGAGTAGTTTATAATTGCCCACTAAAGGGTAATTGTCAGCATAATAATGAAGTGTATAAACATGTAATATGAACTCACAATTCATAGGCTCTATCAAAAATAAAATGAAAAATGATTTTTGCATTGTAAGTTGTTCTCTAATGAAAATCTTAACAATTCAACATGATTATATATTAGTCTAAAATACAAATGTCTAAATATTAACTTAGAATGATCTGCTTTTAACTGGTATCCTATTGGTTATGACGAGTGTTCCTGTTGATCCAATCATCAGAACAGCTTTCTCATGAAATTGATGTGTGCTATACGGACAGGCATACTCTTAATGTATGTAGTTCTCAAGGAAATTCACTGTGACAAGGCTGGTCCTTTGAAATAAAGTATCTTGCTCAAGGACATAACATGCTGCTTGGTATCAAACTCAAGACCTTATGATCATGAGCTGAATACCCCTAATCACTAAGCCACTTGCCTTCACATGGTTTTTCTTAAATTCCTATTTCTTTACTGCCCACAAGGGGCTACACACAGAGGGGACAAACAAGGACAGGCAAATGGATTAAGTTGATTACATCGACCCCAGTGCGTAACTGGTACTTAATTTATCAACCCTGAAAGGATGAAAGGCAAAGTCGGCCTCGACGGAATTTGACCTCAGAACGTAAAGACAGACGAAATACTGCTAAGCAGTGCAAAGGAGAGAAGAAAGATAGCCTTCTTTGTATAAATGAAAACACTACAGCTATTAAGAGCTAACTGTTCTTAATGATTTAACGAAGAGCATGATGTTGTTATTCACTATTGGCATAAATATTCTAGAACATTTTGCTTTATCCTTGTTATAATATTATAATTGCTTTTAATTTAATTCTCTTTTATTCTTAATTATGTTTAATTATCCTTTTTCTCTGATTTCTTATCTGTTCTTAATTTAGATATATTTTTATTCTAATTGGATTATCTAGGTACTTATAAATTTCAAATTCATCTTTTTCTTATTTAAGATGTTAGGTACAATAAGAGGGAGGTTCGTTTGTTACTTTCTGCAGATTGATCATCATATAGGTTCCTTCATTGGTTTGTCCATTCAGTGTTGAAAACCTAGCTATTTTAAGGTTGAATTTTTTTTTAACTGCATATCCTCTCCTTGGTAAATATTCCCTTTTGACTAATGAAAATAAATTGATTTTTGGGGAGCTAAATAAGCACAAGTTGAATAAGTTACGTTTTCAAGGCACTAAGGTAGACACTATTAAATTCATACAATGTTATTGTATAAGCTAAGGCTCCTAGCTTATTGAGTGTGATGCTTGCTACTACTTTAGTTAACATTTGTTTTCATTTACCTCATTATTAGAGACAATGATTAATTCATAATTTCTCTACTGATGCTAAGAAAAATATTTTGTATGTGAGATAAGCTAATACTTCTTCAATTTTGTTTTCTGTCTTGTTCCATGGTTTTGTAAGATAATGTTTTTTTATTTGTTTTTATTAGAACATCTGTTTTTAAAGAATAGAACTTGTTTCCTGTAAGTCAAACAACAGTAAGCATTGATTCTTTGTTCAGGAGCACAATAAATTAGCTTTAGTAAAATTTGAACCTATGACCATATAGTCAGAAGTCTTCATAGGCATTGTGCTTTGATCTTTGATGTATTAGATGTTTTCCTTCTCAGTGATATTTTCTGTATCACCTACACGGTGGTTTCTGAGATATTAGATCACTAATTATTAAAAACTCATGAGTTTGTATCTACTGCTGGCTTTTTAAAGTAACTCTGGACAAAATATAGAATTGTGTGCCTCTTTTCATCTAACTCTGAAGAATTAGTACCTGTCTTTTTTATAGGCAAATTACCTGCAATATGCTTACATCTTATCCAGGTATAATTTTACCTTTCGTCTGCTTAATGTTACAGGGATCAGGTTAAAGCACTAACCTTAAGGATTATGATCTGTCTATGAAGAGGATTAATTTTGAATGAAGCTTAATTGTGTTGCACTACTTCTGATGGACATTTTATTTTGCAAACTTTTTTGTAAATGGGAAATTTAAGATTTAGGGTAGCTATTTCATGAACTACCTTTTTTTTTTTTTTGCTGGGGTGTGCATTTTCATGAACTATTGTGGTACTTTCTCCATATAAATCTTTCCTGTTAGAGATTTTGATAAAATGCAGTTAATCCAGTATAAAAATATTGACAGGATAACTAATACATCAATTTAATCAAAATATTCTGGTACTATGTAATGATCATTGGTGTATCCTGTGAATGTGATTTTTACCTGTTACCATGTCCTTTCACCTTCCACAGTAGGTTGAATACAGTGGATGACATATGTTTTCAACTATTTTTACAAGATATTGATCCATGTGCATGGATTCCATGATAAATAAATAACAATAAATTAATCATTAATAAATAATCTCACCAAAATGTAGTTCACTGCTTTAAGTATTAGCCACTATTAAGCTGGCAAATTGAAGAGAGAAAAATTCAGGGAAACTTCCTTAATAAAACACACATGCATGCACGCACACACACTCAGTGTAAACAGGAAGTCCTTTGTAGCAGGTTCTTTCTAAAATTAGGTTAAATTTTGTTTCTTGCACAGAAGATTTTTACCACTGAAAAAACAATACTATTTCAGCTACCATTTCCTGCAGTTCAGGATTGGTGATACATGTGGATATCTGCAGTACAGGACTTCATGAGTTAAATTACTCATTCATAGGAGTGGTAACAAATACTAATGAATTATTGACTGAAAATCTAGCAAACTGACTCTGTAATATCTTTACATTTTCATTTGCCCATTTTTCTTTTTTATGACCCATCTAGGAAGTCGTTATTCCCAGTTCATAATATTGCATCATAGGAACTTTGAAAAACCTGCCAACTTCAGCACTTGTAACATTATAAAGTGAATATAAAGTTCTCTCTCCCTTTTTACTATTTGCATCCAGTTGCTTTGATACCGAAGCCTAGTGGTAAATGTTTGTATCAATAGTATGAAGTTTGATTAGTTGTTCAAATAAGAATCAGTCTCTTGTTTTATTTCATATTCAACTTGTTTTGTGACTGTGCAGGATGAATTTGGGTTAGATGCTATGCTAATCAATAGTTATTCAGATAGGTGTAATTAATAGTTTCATATGTAAAATTTAATGTGAGTAACCATATGTTGCTATGAAAGAAATATTTGTATATTTGGCGCACCTTTATTAATGTTTGAAAGGTTAAATCGGTAAATGCATATTTAATGCCTGGAATATCGAAAACCTGGAGAAGGATCAAATGTGCATGAGAAAAATATTAGTCAATAACTGATATCTTTCACTTCTGACAAATATGGGAGACAATTGTGGGAATGTTTTAGCATTGACGGGTATCTTCAGAAGAAGCACAGTTTAGCCGTAATCATAAACATCATCATTTTTTTTTTACATCCGTTTTTTAACACGCTTACACAAATTTGATGGGTTTTCTCCAGTACAATCTCTCACCACTATAGTAATCCTTTGTCATATTCAGCTTCTTGATCAGCTTTCACCACTTTTTTCTTGTGTCTTCCTCAATCTTTTCCCATTTGGATCATTTGGCACTTCTTTCCTCTACTTATCTCTTGCACATTACATCTGATTCTTTTTATATCCAGTTTGTTTTTTCTGTTTATTTATATTCTTTCATTCGTGGACAACACCATATATCTGAAGGGGCTTGCTAGCCTCTTTTTTAAAAAAAAATTTTTGCAGTTTTTTCACACCCTCCACATTCAATGTCCATGGTTTACTGCATCATACAATCTGTCTTCCACCCATAGGAAGAATGCTTTGTCACCAGCAGAAGTTATAGATTCTTAAACTTCTTCCACTCTGTTTTTTTTCTCTTTCTTCTCTACTTTTAGTACAGCTATTTCCAATGGTTATTAAGGTCACCTAGGTAACAGAAGCTGTTAACAATATCTGTGGAGCCTTCCATGCATTTGAAAAGAGTTATTTTATTGGCATTCTTACTGATAACTAGTCCTGTGCATCTCTGTACAAAGTCTTTCATCCCTGTCAGCCTGCTGTGATCTTACTGCACTTCTTGTGCACCCATAAATTAGACTGAATACACAAGATAGATTTTTTACTACTTTCAGTATATCAATCATGCCATTTCACAGAGGAGTTTTGTCATCTTTCATACTGATTAAAAATTTTGTTTTTGCTAGATTTACTTTGAGGTATCTCAATTTTAAGCTTTGCTTCCACATTTGGAATTTCTTTATATCTCTGAGAGATTGAGTGATGAAAGATTCCTATGTCCAGTTAGTTTGAGATTCTTCTGTTATATCCTGGAAATGTAGTAAATGAACAGTTGGAGCTTAGAACCAAGCCCTGACAAACACTTACCTGTACCTAAAATTTCTTTCTGAATTCATTGCCAATTTTCTTCTTGTTGACAATATCTCTGTATATGGCTTTCATGGCTCTCAATCCATTCATCTACAGCTATTTTTTTTTAGCAACCACCATACTACAGAGTGAGGTACTTAGAAATCTTCTCCAGGTTGATGAATGATAGGTATAGTGGTTTATTCTTATCTAAGAGCTTTGCAGTTGTCTCACTTGCACAAAGTCCTTTGGTAGTTCATTGTCTTGCCACAAATCCAAACTTCATTACATCTAATTCTCTTCCTAATCAGTTGTTGCTTTCATTATTTGGTCCATTAGTTGGTTGTTTCTAGTTGTTTTAACTTATCAAAAATGTTAGTGAATACAAAATATATATATGTTGGTACAGTATGAAAAAATTATTACTTGCAATTTAAGTAAGTCTAAGACTTGTACTTGATGAAAAATAATGAGTCAAAGTATATTAATACTTCAAACATCAGAACCTTTTGTATGATGAATACAATAAAAACAGAGAAAAAAAACCAAATCAGATTATATTTGATTGGCTAACTCAGTGCACGCTACATCCTGTATCAGACTTAAAGTTGTCTTATCACTGCTTAATCTTCAAACTTCACATTGTTATTTCTTTTCTAAAAAATAAGATATACTCCCTTCTCCAAACAAAATGAGAAAATGCTGTGGAAACACTTAGTGCTATGTCATTTAATCATAACTTCTGATTGCTTTAATGCAACTGCAGGTTTCAATAGCTGTTCATTACATATTACAGTTCATCAAAAGCAAGTTTGTGGTGTTTTTGTTAATTTGTCATGTTTGTGCTTATAGAAATTTGTACAAATGCATATCAAAAATATATGAACAGTATTACGTAGTTAGTTGAAATGTGCACAATTTTTTATAATAGCAGACTGTTTATACATTTGAGATGAAACTGCTGCTACACACAACCATCTTAAACTACAAATAGCCATATGTATATAATACATTGTTGATTGGCATGTTACTGTGGTATTTGTCCAGAGACAACATTCTCATGGACATATTTATAAACACAATATATATCAAAGTGAGATGAAAATTATCTCAGCAGTGGTCAGTGAGAATGCCTGATACATTATGACCTAGGTCTTATCAATGGCATGTACTCATAGCCAACCACATGTCTAAACAAGATTTATCTCCTCTGATATATAGGAAACAATGAATAAAACAGTCACTGGCATTGCAGATAGTTTCCTGGATATTGAACTACATTTGAAAGAAAGCCATTTTGTTGATGGCCAAAGATGCACTAATCAACTCTTAAACCCTTTCGTTACCAACACAGCTGAAACCGCCTCTGACACTGTGGTACAAATGTTTTGTTTTCACAAATTTTGAACCAAAATCTTTCACCAAACCTTAGTCACAATTAATGTTCCTAACACTAGCTTAATGATAACTAAGTTATTTCACTAAATTCTTTGTTCTATTTAAAATAATTGAGAGAAAAACAGAGCATCTCAAAAAAAATATAGGAACGAAAGGGTTAACACCATCAATCCACAACCATACTGTTCTCTGTCTCTTCTAACACTACTATAGTTATTTAATTGTATTGCAGTTCTTCAACCCACCATCCATTGCACTATCTCATCTTCTGAAAAGCAGCACTAAACATTTTGTCCTATTTCTTGTGAAATTTCCACTTCACCCCCCCCCCCTATAAATGTTATTCTGTAGAAGATCAAACTGAACATAAGCTATATCAGTCTTACTATTTAGAAAGGTATGAAAATATCACAGGTGCTGTCCCTTTTCTAATTCATAAAAAAAAAAAGTCAATAGAGCATGGGCATAGCATTGTGTTTAAGAAGCTCACTTTGCTGGTTTTGGGTTTAGTCCCACTCTTTGGTAAAAGTGTCTTCTATAGCCTTGGGCCAACCAGTGTCATGTAAGTGAATTTGGCAGACAGAAACTATGTGAAATCTTGTCGTGTGTTTGTCTTTACCACTACTTGACAATGGTGTTGGTTTGTTTATGTCCCTGTAACTTCAGCAAAAGAGATCAATAGAATAAATACCAGACTTAAAAAATTAAGTACTGGGGTTAATTTGTTTGATTAAACTCTTTGAGGTGGTGCCCCAGCATGGCTGTAGTCTAATGACTGAAACAAGTAAAAAGAAGGCAAATCACTACTCTGAATTAGCAAACTTTGTGCTGCTTTTTTTGAAGCTACTAAGTGTATCCACTCATTTTTTCTTTTGTAATCTCTATTATTTCTCTCCCATGTACAATCTTGTGTGTTATATCTATCTCATCTTTACTTCCCATAACTGGAAACATGCAGAAGTCTCTCACAGCCTAGGGTTACCCCCCCCCCAAAAAAAAACACACATAGGTGCAAGAGTGGCTGTGTGGTAAGTAGCTTGCTTACCAACCACATGGTGCCGGGTTCAGTCCCACTGCGTGGCACCTTGGGCAAGTGTCTTCTACTATAGCTTCAGGCCAACCAAAACTTTGTGAGTGGATTTGGTAGACGGAAACTGAAAGAAGCCCTTCGTGTGTGTGTGTGTGTATGTTTGTGTGTCTGTGTTTGTCACCCAACATCACTTGCCAACTAATGCTGTTGCATTTACGTCCCTGTAACCTAGCAGTTCGGCAAAAGAGCCCAATAGAATAAGTACTAGGCTTACAAAGAATAAGTCCTGGGGTCGATTTCTTCGACTAAAGGTGGTACTCCAGCATGGCCACAGTCAAATGAGTGAAACAAGTAAAAGAGTAAAAACCCCAGTATCTTCAGATGTTGAACATGAAATGCCTTCTTCAGACTAGTATACTATCACTTGACCCACTAGACATATTTGTCATATCTCCCTTGAAATTGCACTCGAGCCATTTGAAAAAAGTCAAAGAATATATCAAATTGGTACAGATATGAATATACAAAAAGATGAGAGGATCATTGCTGGAATGCCTCTCATCATAAATCTGCTCTGTCGGATCTCACCTCAAGCTAAACAACTGCAATAATTAAAGTTGTAAAAGCTACTTGCGTTGTGTCTTTAATGACTGTTGACTAAAATTTAACATGTTTTCGCAGCCATTTATCACAGGAAGATATATTTAAAGTCTTACTCACTTGGATTGCATGCCAAATTACCTTTTCTGACGGTAGTTGAGCTGTTATTGATTGCTATTTACTTTCTTTTTATTGACACACATATATATGTGCCACTTGTAAAGAGTTCTCTTTCAATTGAATATTTGTATGGTACAATATTTATATTATATTTTTTCTGTCTGATCTCTCTCTCTTTCTCTCTCTCTCTCTCTCTCTCTCTCTCTATATATCTTACACTCAAGCTGCATGTTTTATGCTTGAAGAAAATTGGAAACAATAGCTGAAATATCGGTCAAAATATCACAGGATATAAACTGTGTTTTGACAAGCAATTCAAATATTTCCCTGATAAAGGTTAGTTTGTTAATCCTGTCGTATAGAGGTGAGTTGGTTCTGTGGTTGGGGTGTTGGATTCTTGGTCAGTAGATTGATAGAATAGATTTAAGTCTCGCTGGAAATGTTGTTCTTATAATAGAGAATATATGACACTCTACACGATTTTTGGTTTGGTACTAGGTTTAGCTCTATGAACACAAGTAAAATAGTTTATTCAGTATCATGTGGGAGTGCTACTTTGAAAACATGTAGTGAATGTCTCAAACAAATGAAAACCATAATTCCCACAATTGGCTGCAGTTATAAACAGCATCTTTTTCGGTGCCAAAAGCTAACACCAGATGATTGAAGACACCGAAAAAAAAAAAGTCTCTTAGTGATTCTACAACCCAAAGCCCTAGGTATAGTTTAGATGATTGCTTTCCAACCTCTTTGTCCCAGGTTCAGTTCCACTGCATGGCTCCTTGGGCAAGTGTATTCTACTGTAGCTCCAGGTTGACCTATAACCATGTGAGTTGATTTGGTAGAAATTGAAAGAAGCCTTGTGTGTGTGTGTGGTAGGGATGGGAGTGAAAATTTCCTGGCTTTAAGGGTATCGCAAAAGGCTTGGTTGAAGGCCCAACCTTCTGAGTTCTTTTTTACAGGGCTTAGAAACACTGAAGGACCACTGCAATAAGTATGTGGATCTGAAACAGGAATGTGTTGAATAAAATCATAATTAACTGATACTCCTGTATTTTCTTTTACCCAAACCCTGAAAATTTTCAGCACCCCCTCGTGTGTGTGTGTGTGTGTATACACACACACACACAC
>NC_043011.1:23607452-23664952 GCF_006345805.1 Octopus sinensis | reverse complement strand
GAATCCATCGGGGCCAGTAGCTGAGTCTGTTTTCATTTCATCTATAGCCTTGGTTACATCGTCTTCCTTTATATCGATGTAATCTATCGTCGCCGCCTCTGATTTTATATCTGCAGTGGTAAAAAAGTCAGTTGGATTGGTGATTTGGAGATGCCCAAGGGGTGGAGTGAAAACACTCTTGAATTGCTCATTCAGTATTTCACTTACCCTCATTGGTTTTCCTGTAAGTGTGCCATCCTTTTCGAGGAGTGGCCCTATTCTACAGTGCACTGTAGCTGTTTCTTTGGCATACCTGTAGAAAGCTCTGGGGTTAGATTTTATGTTTCTATAGCCCAGGCTTCTTTGTCTGCTCTTTCTTTTTCATGGGAGAGTTGCAGACATTTTTCGATTTCCAACAGTTTTATTTTTAGGCGGGACTTTTCACTGCTTTCAATCTGTTTGTTTAGGCGATTTGAAAATTTCGTACGCCGTCTCATTAAAATTTTCCTCTCTCTGGGGATTTTGTTCTTGTGTACAGTGGCCTTTCTCTCTGGGACACATTTGTAGCATATGGCTTGCATTACAGACATGAATTGTTGAAGTTTCACGTCGATGTCTGGCGAGGAGAGACATTTAGGCCAGTTTTGTTTGAGGATCTTTTTCTCAATTTGTTTCCAGTTTGCCTTATGGTAGTTCAAGCTGGAAAGATTTTGAGGGTTTCTTGTAGGCTGCATGTCCGTGCTCTCTTTTGGCCCGTACATGGTCAGCTCTATCATGTTGTGATCCGAGAGTAGTGTCGGTGTCACTTTCACATTATGGATGAGATCCATGTCATTTGTGAAGCAGAGATCCAGTGTGTTACCTGCCCTGGTTGGTTGGAGTATTACCTGCTCCATGTACAGGGTGTTGATGAGGTTCAGGAGGGACCTCGCCTGTCCTCGTTCACATCTTGTCATTCCTGGGAGAGAAAGGCCCTCGGGCCATCTGACATTGGGCAGATTGAAGTCTCCCATAAGAAGCACACCTATGTGTTGTTCTAATGTGGTTAGAACTTCTTCTATTTTTATAAGGCAGTCTTCAAACTTGCCCACATGGCTTGGGGCATCTGGAGGGCGATATGTAGCACACACAACTACATCAAGTTGCCTAATATGTACAATTAGTGTGTCACACACCGAGTTTGAGTATGACAAGAGGACCTGGGTGTGAGGTCCTCACGGATGTACATAGCAACACCTCCATGACTCCTTTCTTTCCTGTCGGTCCGTAGTACAGCATACTGTGGTATGTGTAACTCCGCATCTGCTATGTCCGGTTTCAGGTGCGTTTCCGTAAGTGCTATGCATAAGGCTTGATTGCATGCAACAAAGTCTCTCAGGAACGGGATCTTTGTCCTGTTACTGAGTGTTTGCAGTCCTCTGATGTTCAGTAGGAGCATCGAGGTGAGGTGTACGTTGTTGCCGGCGGTGTCCATCCTGTGTCTGTTTGCTGTGGTGGTCTGGTATATAGTGGGTAGTCCCACCTGCGAGCTTGGGTTTGATGAAGCCAGGTCAGCTGCTGTACAATCTTTTGTGCCATGCACAAAAAAGATTGTTGCTCAGCAGCTGCCCTTTCGACAACATCATGTTGGCGGTTTGTGGCGCGCACAACATCTGCGTACCTCCGCTTTGGGGCAGGTGGTGCGTGGTCCATCCCTTTTCTTTGTGTTGATGGTTTGTCCATCTGCCTCGTGTCTCTGTGGCAGGGTCCCCGATGTGTTCCAAGCTACAGCCTGCACCTTCCTTTCCATGCCAGCAGGAACCTCTCAGGTAGAACATACACACCCGTGTGCACTGTTTGGTTCCATCTTTTGCGGTTCCACTTCTATTCCTGGTTTTTTCACCCTTTGGTCCTGCTTGAGCTTTTTCTTTTCCTTTAGCTCTTCCAGTCCTTCTTTTAGTTCATCTTCCTCCCTCTACCTCTTCACCGGGTTCTCCGTCTCCATGGCCCTTGCTGCCGGTTGGAGAACTTGCACCTGGGTTCACTTCCCGGCAGGTTTCTCATTCAAACCTCCTCCCGGGCGTCCACCAGGTGGGGGTGACTTCTTCATCGTCTCCATTCTTGCCATCTTTGCCCCGCTCGTTCTCAAAGATGGCATCAAGTGCGCCAATGGCGACCGTACAAGCGCATATGAGCGCACGAATTCCCGTTTCTTTCGCTCCATCTGAGCCGCTGTCCTCTTGTAGCCTCTGCTCTTCAGCGCAGCCGCAATCACCTTGCTAGGGCTATCTCCGCCGGCGCACTCACACGCTTGTACGAATAAATCCAGCTCGTCAGGTCTCCATGCTCTGGACATGCTGGATAATCCGTCTATCCGTTTATCTATCTAATTATGTTCGAGAGAAGGCAGGAAGATATTAAGGCTAATTAGAAGATAGAGTACTTGAAAAAGAAATATTAACAATATTAAAGTTTGTGGGTAAAAACGTTATTTAATCTTAAGGCTAATTAGGGGATAGAGTATCTGAAAATGTATTAGCAATATTAATATTATATTAGTGTGTGGGTAAAAACGTTATTTAATCTTAAGGCTAATTAGGAGATATGTATATATATATATATATATATATGGGATAAGTATGTATATATATATGCGTATAAGTATGTATATATATATGCGTATAAGTATGTATATATATATATGCGTATAAGTATGTATATATATATGCGTATAAGTATGTATATGTATATGCGTATATGTATGTATGTATATATATATGCGTATATGTATGTATATATATATATATATGCGTATATGTATGTATATATATATATATATATGCGTATATGTATGTATATATATATATGCGTATATGTATGTATATATATATATATGCGTATATGTATGTATATATATATATATATGTGTATATGTATGTATATATGTGTGTATATGTATGTATATATGTGTGTGTGTATATGTATGTGTATATATATATGTATATATGGGCATATGTATGTATGTATATGTATGTATGTGTATGTATGATTGATTGATTGATTGATTCTAGTTTCAGCTCACGAGCTGTGGCCATGCTGGGGCATCGCCATTTGGTGTTGCTACATGGTTTTACTTCACGAATGCTTTTTTGCAACTGCCATTTGGTGCACATACATACACATGTATGTGTATGTATGTATATATATGTATGTGTATGTATATATGTATGTCTATATATGTATGTATATATGTGTATGTATGTATATATGTGTATGTATGTATATATATATATGTATATATATGTATGTATGTATATGTATGTATGTATATGTATGTATATATATATGTATGTATGTATATGTATGTATATATATGTATATATATGTATGTATGTATATGTATATATATATATATATGTATGTATGTATATGTATATATATATGTATGTATGTATATGTATATATATATGTATGTATATATGTATGTATGTATATGTATATATATATGTATGTATATATGTATGTATGTATATGTATATATATATGTATGTATATATATGTATGTATGTATATATATATAATGTATGTATATATGTATGTATATAATATATGTATTGTATATATGTATGTATATGTATATATATTGTATGTATATATGTATGTATGTATATATATATATATGTATGTATATATGTATGTATGTATATATGTATGTATGTATATATATATGTATGTATATATGTATGTATATATATATGTATGTATGTATATATATATATGTATGTATATATATATATATGTATGTATATATATATATATGTATGTATATATATATATATGTATGTATATATATATATGTATGTATATATATATGTATGTATATATATATGTATGTATGTATGTATATGTATGTATGTATGTATATATATATGTATGTATATATATATGTATGTATGTATATATATAGTTGTATATATATATGTATGTATGTATATATATATGTATGTATGTATATATATATGTATGTATGTATGTATATGTAGTTATATGTATGTATGTATATATATGTATGTATGTATATATATATGTATGTATATATGTATGTATGTATGTATATAGATATGTATATATATGTTTGTATACATATACATGTATATATATTTGTGTATATGTGTATATATATATATATGTGCATGGGTATATATATATATATGTATGTATATATATATATGTATATATATATATATCTGCGTGGGTATATATATATTATATATATATATATGCATTCTTAGAAATCGTCTAAGTGATGGTGACAGTGATTGAAGGTTGATGTGACATGGAAACAATAAATATTTTGCTTATATTAGTTGGGGAAATTGTTTTATTTACATTAGGCATGACTGTCGTTCAGTTTTGGTTAGACTTGCTCAGTTAAATAGAATCAGTTTACCAATTACTTGATATTGTTCTTCACATAATTTTACTGATACTAAAAATGAAAGAAAATAAAATAAAATACCCCCTCCACCCCCAAAAAACAAACTAACTTGATGACAGTTATAAAAGTCAACTAATTATCCATATCTTAATCAGATTTTATCAAGATTGTCTTCTCTCTTTAAATTGCAAACCAAATTGAGTTAATGAAACTGATTACCTTTCCAAATTTACTCCTGCCAATGATATAAGAATATTTACTATTTATAACTATTCTGGAAGTAAATACCCTATGTCTTTTAAGTGAAAGAATCATTTTAAAGTATACAAAAATAAAGTAACTTGAATATTAATATTTTAAAGTGGCTGTGTTGTCAGAAAATTTTCCAGTTCTGCTATTTGCTTTGAACACAGGTTATCTTTTTCATTTAAAAAAAAAATTTCAAAAATGCTTTCACATTATTCCATGCCTGCATGGGTGTGAGGTTTCATTTGTGCTAGTTGTTTTTAACAACTGCATTCTTTTGCTACACAATTACCTACTGCTAACTCATTAACCTTAACTCTTTTGATATTAATCAGAGACTACTTCTAATTCTGTAATATAAAGCCACCTGTTTTATAATGTTGATATTTAACCCTTTAGTATTTAAACTGGCGATGTCTGGCCAAAATAATTCTACCTGTTTAATGTACAAACTGGCCAGATCTGACCTCTTACACTTACCCTATAATTTTGCTCTAACGATAAATAAATGACATCATCAAAATGTTTAAGCTCCGAGATAATCCATGATTAATTCAAAACAATGTCAGTAGATAAGCATTACATTTTACAGTATAATCTGAATGTCAAAGGGTTAAGTTAAAACTACTGTAATTTTATCTTAGAACAAGTTAATTTTATGAAATCCCTCCAAATTTTTGATTACTTCAAAAACTAAAAACATAAACACAACACCATGTCTCATCAGAAATATGGTAATGGAATGATTTAAATAATAGATCTTGCTTTTTGTTAGTCAGATAAACTGAATCAAGCACATTTTAGGGCTTTGTTAAGTGGGTGTGAAGACACTTTATAATGACAGCAGTAAGATTAATCAAATAAGGTTCGCAAAAAAAAGAAGAAAAAGCATGAATTAATTTGTATTACCATTTGTTCCTGCATTTAACCAGCTTAAAATTAATTCATCATGTCAATTTAAATTGGCTTGAATAATGACAACACGTGCTGCCTATGTCAGTGTGGAAAGTGGATGTAAAACGATAATGATAATGGTGCACAGTTGTAAATGTTTCTCTATTTTATTTATTACTTACTGGTTCATTCAACTGGCCATTGCATTTAAAATTCACCCTCCCTCCTTGATTGGATAAATTATTTAATCAGAAAAAAGAAAAAGAAGAAAAAATAACTCTTGCATTGTAAAAGTTGAGCTCTTCTGATTTACTTGTATCACAGTTCAGACAATGCCTTCTCTTGATTCACTTCCAGGTTTTGCATTACATGAAGTTAGGCCTTGTGGTGGTAGAAAGTAGTTTTTTAATTCATTAACGTTAGTATATAAAGCTGGACAATTAATATTGAATAAAAATAAGCAGTGTAATTTACTGTGGTTAGCACGAGCAAATTTGAAATTAAAAAAACGTGGCTGTAATTTCGTATTTAATAGCATAACTATCTTCACATTATGGGATTGAGTCTATTTTGTTAAATCTCTATTATTAAATGGACAATTTTGAGATTAGTTAAGATTTTTATTACATAAAATGTTCCCATTTATTAATAGCAATGTAATATAATATAGTAATATAACCTTAAGGTTAAGATTGCTAAATTCTCTATCAGTACTTAAGTCTAGAACTTTATATTCATAACCTCAGGGCAGTAACTATATAAATAATCTGAAAATCTCAGTAAATTGTATGTGGATATGTGAATGTTTATGTAATTATTTCCATTTTTTTATTTTTATGGATTATGAATATGTAACACAGTTGTACTTTATGGTGCCTGGAAATACACATAAGCAGTATAGAGCAATGCAAATAACTGGCTATGTTCCTTTTCTAATATTTATTTGGTATTTATTTTTCTGTGAGGCTGTAGAAATTTTCAAGTCTATAAAACACAAACTTCTTCCTGAGTACTATCAATTTCTTCTTGACTGTTGCTGTTTTCAGTACAGTGCAAAGTAGGTTGCAATCAATATCTCAGAATTCATGTCATAACCATACATCAGCCACGCATTCATCCATAATCTCTGCGGTTTACTTTTATTACTATGGATTGTCTCACTTGAAATAGACTTAACTGGTGATTTGGCTTCAAATCAATTATTGAAAGAGGCCAAATGTATCAGCAGATTGTTTTTAGTATTCTGTTGATCCCTGCTCTTAATTTGGTTCAGCTCTTCCTCCAGTGTGCAGTATATTGTCGGCCAGCCAGCATCTTGGCTACTTCCAACTTTTTCACTCCTGTTATTCTTTAATTGTGGTTTAGTCCTTTCCAACAATCCTGGACGGATTACTTGCTTTAAATGCCTTGAACATGAAGGTCGAACCACTTTCGACGTCTCTTTTGAGGATACCTGATGAGATTTATGGTGATTTTTTTTTTTTTTTTTTTTTTTTTTTTTTTCATTTTCATTTTCATTTTTTACATCTCTGTTGTTATTTGTGTTATTCAAGAAGGAATTGCCCTGTGCTATCTGCTGAATATTGAAAATTGAGTGATGGAATTTAGCATGGTATACTCTCTAAATTGTGTTGCAGTTTCCTTAGAGTGACTAGACAAAAAAAAAAGAAAAAAAAGAATTCTTTCTTTATGACCAATTTCTGTTGCTTCCTATCTGTTGTTTGTAACAAAATTTGTTTTTACTATGGTAATTGAAAAGCAGTGTACTAATGTTTCAGTACAGAGAAATTATATCAACTACAGTTATACATTTTTAACTCATCTTACTTATAATATACTTTTTGTTTATAACTGATTTGGTCTCCTAAATTTTAACATAGTAAAGTATCAACAGTGAAGTCACACAAAGCCTACACAAGAGGGTTGCCAACAATACACCTAGTCTTATTGATGTTTTAGGTCTTTCTTTTCAAATGTGTTTCAAACTTGGATTAATATAGAGTTTATTTTTATACATATCTCTCTCCCTCTCTGTCTGTCTGTCCCTCTCTCTCATGTGTGCACGCACATGATGGCTGAATGGTTAAGAAGTTTGCTTTTCAATCATTAGGTTCCTTGCTCAATCTCAGTATGTGGTACCATGAGCAAGTGTTTTTTTTTTTTTCTTAACCAGAATCTTGGGTTTATCCAAACCTTTTGATTTTTGAATGAAATTGAGTAGACAAAAATTGTACAGATGTGCATTGGATGTACTGTACTTGTGATGCAAAGGTTAAACCTATTATAGCATCATGTTAATTCTGCCTAAGTCTTCTTTGCTTTTTAATTTCTACAGTCTCTATGTATGTGTGTATATATATATATATATACATATATATATGTGTGTTTGTGTGTGTGTGTGTGTGTGTGTGTGTATGTTTGTGTCTTTGTGCTTGTCCCTTCCTACTGCTCTACAGCTAGTGTTGGTTTGTTTAGATCCCATAACTTGTCTGGCAAAAGAAATTGATAGAATAAGTATCAAACTCAAAATATAAGTATGCTTCAAGGTGATGCTCCAGCATGGCGCAGTCTAATGGCTGAAACAAGTAAAAGAGAAAAGATATGATGCATATCCACACCTTGTTTGAATGTATTCTCAAAAGTAAGCAGGTTGTGTAAGTTAGCTTCTATCACAAACTAGATTTGAACAGATGTTCTGGCGATAAATTGCTTGAAAGAAATTAATATAATGATTAAACTCTTTCATAATGACTTCTTTGTTAACCATGGTAATCTGAATACTGAATTTTCATTGGTTTACTTTAGTATTTTTGCTTTCCTATATTTTGAATATTCAACTCTACTACATTCACTGTTGAATATATTTTATTCAGTGCAAAAACAAATTTACTGAGTCCAAGCTACTTTGTATCATTACAACCTTTATAAGCATTACCATGTGTTCGTAGTGCAAATTTCTTTTGCCTGTTCTTTTGCTCCCTACAATTGCATTCTCTTTCTACTTTAAATCTTGTCTGTCTTGTTCATCATTCTATTTAAGTTGCTGTTCTCACTTCATTCTCTGAGCTTACCTTTTAATTATATAACAATTTAGCTGACAGGTTGTTCTTTTGGTATATCAAGAATTTCTGATGATTAATAAATAAATTATTCCCATAGCGTTGTGTATATTTATGAACAAAATTTCTTTTTACATTGAGTCTGTTTTAAAACAAGATGCTAAACAATGCTAGTTACTCAATTCACAGAGGTTTCTTTATGTAATGTTAGCTTCTATTGAAAACTCTCTAAATATTTTCAATTGTCTGTATTGTGTTCAATGTGAGTGTCTATTTGCTCCACAGATTAACAAAAGGTTTATTTACTTTCTAGGTTGGTTCTTAAACGTATGAATTACTACTGGGAACTATTTGTTGTGTATGTAGAATTCTTAAACTAAAAATATTGAATCAACTGTTAATTTTATTAACATTTGGACCTCTGTTCAATTCCATTTGGATTAACTGATTTATTTATTTTAATTTTATTATAACTAACTTAAAGTCTTAAATTAACATTTTAATTTAATTGATTTAGATACTAAAATTTTATAATAATTTCCTTTTGGAGGCTGTTCATTTCTAAGAATAAATGGACAGCATAAAATCCTAACGTGATATTTAGTTTCGAGAGCAAACTTTCTTCTGTAGAAAATCTGTAGCAAATGAAAAACAAATGCTTTTTTTTTTTTTTTAAGTATTTAATTTGAGAGTTTTTTAATATTTTATTTACTGCAAATAAGAACAATCTTGTTATTTCATCACATTTGCATTCTAACTGTATGTAGTTTTTTTTTTTTTTTATGTTTAGAATATTTCTAGCTGGCAACTTGAAATTACAGCACATTGCATATCAGCTAAATTTAGATATTTACATTTTCAATTGGTTTCATGTTTGTTTGTTTTTTGGCTAATGTCTTCAAATCATAACGACTTTAGTCTTCAATGTATGTATGTGTGTGTGAGAAAGAGAGAGAGAGAGAATGCTTAGATTTTGAAAAGCAAAGAAGCAAATATTGTATCATTAGTTATCTTCTGTTCCCATAAACACATCCTCTGTGATTCTATAATCAATTTGGAATAAATCTTAAGTCTTTCTGGCCTCAATTAAAGGCTGTTACTTGTTTACCCATACCCATCTTCTCTCTTACACACATTCATGCTTGCATGCAAGTAGGCTCTCTCTCATTCTTTATGATTGCTATAACACTTAAAACGCCATTTAACAGATTTAAGTTATTCAAAAAAAAAACAAACAAACAAGGAAACAATTTTTTTAAAAAACTGATTCTAAAATTGTGGTCATTTGTTAGCAAAAATAAACTGCAAACATATTTCACACTTCATTTATTAGTAATTCTATTACTGTTTGCTAACCTACTAATTGTCGTTGTATTTTCTATATTGCACTGTATCTTTGATTCATTATTATTGTTATTATGATGTGAAGGCAGTGAGCTGGCAGAATTATTAGCATACTGGGCAGAATGCTACTGGGGTACACTTTACCTTTCATCCTTTCAGGGTTGAAAAATAAGTACCTGTTGAGCACTGGGGTCTATGAAATTGACTTCAGCCCCTCCCCTGAAATTTCAAATCTTATGCCTATAGTAGAAAGGATTATTATTATATGATGGTAGTGAGCTGGCAGAATCGTTAGCATACTGGGCAAAATGTCTAGCTGGATTTCATCCGTCTTTATGTTCTGAGTTCAAATTCTGCCGAGGCCGACTTTGCCTGTCATTCTTTTGGGTGGTGAGCTGGCAGAATTGTTTGCACACCGGGCTAAATGCTTAGCAGCATTTCTTCTGTCTTTATGTTCTGCTTACAAATTCTGCTGAAATTGACTTTGCCTTTCATCCTTTTGAGGTCAATAGAATATCAGTTGAACAACGGGATCAATGTAATTGACTTTCTTCTTCCTCCTGAAACTGCTAGCCATTATTGTTATTATCATTAAAGAGGTGAGCTGGCAGAATTATTAGTATGCTGGGAAAGATGCATAGTGTCATTTTGTACATCTTTTACATTCTGTGTTCAAATTCTGCTGAGGTCAACTTAACTTTTTATCCTTTTGAGATCAATAAAATAAGTACCATTTGTACAAAGGAGTTGATGTAATCGATTTATCCCTCCCCTAAACTTGCTGGTCTTGTGCCAAAATTTGAAACCATTATTATTATTTAGTGAGAGAGCAGCACATGCCATCACAGTGACATTGGGGTACAAATATACGAAGCCCAATATATAAAAAATGAGTACTTGTCTGATAAGGGTACACCAGGCACATGCATCACAACCATATGTGCGTAGCACGGTGATTTCATATCAAGATAAACAGCACATGACCTTGCCGGTAGAGCCCAGTTAGAATTTTCATCAGGCTGAGTAGCTGATCCTGCTCAAAAGGTCTCTGAATAAGGTTTAAGTGATGATGAATGAAACACCCAATTCAAACCTACCAAAATTCCTTTCAACACATAGCTATGAAGCTCCCTCACTATTTTTGCTTGTGATCAGAGATACTCATATCATCAGCCACTAAGGAACATGCTCAACTGGTTATGTTCAAGTAACTGACAAGCAAATCTGTGGTATTGAGCAGAATATTTGTTGTAGCTCATCTTTTATACCAAGACAAAACATGTACAGGATAACACTTCCAATCAGTTAACATCAAAAGTCACGAGAGCCACTGTCTGATACTGCATTACAGCATTTATGATTATTATCATCATTAGGCAAGCTGGCAGAATCATTAGCATGCTGAGTGAAATACTTAGTGGTATTTCATTTGTCTTCACATTCTGGGTTCAGATTTTGCTGAGGTTGACTTTACCTTTTATCCTTTTGGGGTCAATAAATTAAGTACCAGTGAAAGACTGGGGTCGATGTAATCAACTAGTCCCCTCCCCCAAAATATCAGCCCTCGTGCCTTTAGCAGAAAGTATTATTATTATAATTCTTAAAGCAGTGAGCTGGCAGAATCATTAGCATGTTGGACGAAATGCTTTGTGGCATTTCTTCTAGCTCTTTAGATTGTGTTCAAATCCTACCTTGGTCAACACTGCTTTTCATTCTTTTTTATCAACCACTTAAGCACTAGGAATAAATAATGTGAAATTGAAGCAAAGAAAAGACAGAAGGCTTAATTTGAAAAAAAATGTTATGGTTGAAGGATTGAGAGCAAATGTGTTTGGAGATTGTTGTGGAAGATGCTTTTATGAAGTTTGATTTGAAGTGGTGTGTGTGGTTGCATGCATTATTTGAAAGTATATTTGGATACATTTTATTTTAAGAAATAAGGATTTTTTTACCGAAGTAGTTAACTTTGGGTTTATTTAGAAGAGACACAGAAAGTTTCCATGTTTATTTAGAAGAGAGATGGGAAGGTTTTCATGTTTTCCCAATACACTTTAGAATTGTAGGCAAATTCATTCCAAATGAAAGCAAAAACTGGAGTTACAGGTTGCATCTCTAACTGCTTCACTAGATTCTCAGCATTAATCTAAAATGACTTTTTGCGTAGACATGATATTTTAGATTTATTAGAAGAGGATTTAGAGGTTTATAAGTGCATTACTGATATAGGTGAAGCAGTTCTAGTGCTGATTTAGTCACATTATTGGACCTGGTTTATCAGAGAATTTATCACTTTGTATATTAAAAGATTGAGTATATTATGCTAGGTTTGTCTCACTATCTCAGCTCACAATAAAATCACTATCTGGCTGGATGTTTTTTTATCTGTATTTTTTTTTTATGTGTTTTGTTGATTTTGGGGTAAGAAACAGAGATTGTCCTCCTTCATTGTACCAATCATTTTAAGATGTCCCTCCAAAAAATTGACTATAATTTTCTACGTACTTAGGGAGGAGCACAAAACACAAACTGGAGAAAAGATTTAGGGAGAAGAAAAGTGGTTTTAAAATTTGTTTCTCTATAGATTATATGCCTTTAGATTAATGGAGTTATTTCTGGAGTTCATAAGGTGTCTAAGCAACATACTTAAATTTTCAATAAATTTTTTTTAAGACATTACATAAATCTTGTAAGTGGTTTTGATAGATGGAAACTGAAAGAAATGTATAGCTATGTTGTTTGTTTCCAGTCTTCTGTGAAAAACATGTCCGGCCATGGGGGAAATATTGCCTTGTTTAGAAACAAATGAGACTTAGTGACAGGAAGAGCATCTGGCTGTAGTAAAGCCTGCCTCAACAAATTTCATCTGACCTATGCAAGCATGGAAAAGTGAATGTTAGATGATGAGGATGACATTGTTGGCAGGTGATAACTGTGATGTGACATAGTTGCCTAATCAGAAAAAAATTGCTAGTTGTTTTCTACCTGTGAATATTTTATCAGTCTATTTCAATGTGCTGATATGGGAATCTTTTATATTTATTTTCATTTTTACCATTTTACAAAATTTTCCATTTTAGTATCCACTATTTGGTTGTACAGTTTGACATAAATTTCCACAGGTTTTGGTGCAAAAGTTTTAGATGTTTTTCACAAACACCAAACATTTTAATCATGTAGTACAGTGGACAACCTATTTTTGGCTAGTTTAACTGAAGACAATGATTAATGTGGTATTTACAATTTCTAACCTCTGAGTTTAGTCATTATTATCTACCTTTTTAATTACTTAGGCCACCACACCTATAGTAATGTCAAAGAATGGTGAATATTTAACATATTTTGTTTGAAACTCTAGCATTCCTCTATCAGATCTGTCACTTGAAAAAAATTTAAATTGCACAAGATATATTTTATTGGAGTAGAGCATTGTTTATTTAGCTTTAGTATATCTGGTGAACAGACCTTGTTGCTAACAATCTGTTATAAATTACCTTTTTAAAACCATCTAATCCATTCACTGAAACTGTGGCTTGCTACCAGGAATCTTCAGAATGTCAGTTATTTTGGGGTCACTATCAGTATAAATCTAAGGATTTTATTTTAGCAATTTAGTTTAATCTCGTCATGCTGCTGAATTGTTTGTAATGTATGTAATATTTGTCTGCTTTTATGTGGTGGGCACCATAAACCATAGTCTTATTTTAAGATTGTAGGCAGGAGTTTGAGAAATTTGGCTGCTTTTTCTAGCAACTGTTGGCATTGTTGATATTAAGTTTAGGTAAACCTTGACAATCTTGTCTATATTTCTGACAGTTATCTAAGACAATATTCTTTTACTTTTGTTAGTTTCACTCATTGGACTATGGCCATATTGGGATGGCACTTTCAAAAGTTTTAATCAATCATATTAATTTCAATACTTGTTTCTGTCTGGTTCTTATTTTATTGATATCTATTTATCGACTGCTAAGTTAAAACTATAAAGGGACACAAAATACTGGTGTCTGTCTAGCTATTTATCTATCCATCCATCCATCCATCTATCCATCCATGTCATCCTGAGGGACGACCTAAATAGATGGATAGATAGACTGGTGTAAACAAACACAAGCAGAGGAACACCTAGCATCACCACCATCATTGTATTGTTGTTTTTTTATTTCACTTTTTTTTCTCAGGATTGTATGGGTTGGATGGGTCTACCAATATAACATCTTGCCAATTGTGATCTTTTGTCATTTCCATTGTGAGGCTCAACCGTTTGAGATCATCTTTCACCCCTTCTCATGTCTTCCTCAGTTACCTTCTTCTGCAAGTTACTTCCACTTGGACAACTTGGCAGTTCTTTACCCACCTGTCATTCTCCATATACAGCACAGCCTTCTTTCTTGCACACTATATCTAATTTTTCATGTACACAGTTTGTCTCTCAGTTCATTTCTGCCTCATTGTCCATGCACACTAACATTACCCATCAGTTGAAACCTACTTGCTTCATTTCTATATACACTGTCTTTATACAACCTTTACATTTAATGCTCATGTTTTTCTGTCATTCAATACTTTATACACAAGCATCATACAATGTCCTTCACTCAGCGAGAGAATCCCTGTTGCCAGCTGAGGTAGTAACTATCAGAACGTTTTTCTTCTCATTCTTACTCTTGGCTGTTTACCTTTTAGAACATCCTCCTCCACTGCTAATTACGTCACTTAAGTAATGAGCTATCAACTACTCCTCTGGAGCCTTTCAAGAATGATAACAAATTTATTTTACGGCTGCTTTCACTGCTAACTACTCCTGTGCATCTGCAGCATGTGAGGTCTTCCTTCTTTGTTAGTATACTTGAGATCCTGGTAGTTTACATTGAGTACATTGTATGGAATTCTTATTACTTCTTTTCTGCATGCATATTGAGCATGGCTTGATTCCAGATGGTTGTAGAGTCTTGTCTTCTTCCTTCCTGTTAGCTAAACATTTGTGTTTGGTAGATTTACTTTGAAATCTCTTCATTCTAAGCTTTGTTTTCATCTTTGGAATTTTTTCTCTTACTCTTTGAGAGATCAACTTTGAGAACTATGTTAGCAGCACAAAGGAATTCCTATGGACAGCTGGTTTTAAACTCATCTTTTATGATCTGCAGAACTATTATAAAAAGTTGAGGACTGGACACCTTTGTATGCTAAATTCTTAATTTATCTCACTACTTACTCAGATTTTATTGATGGCATCCTGGTTCTCAAAAGCCGTTCATCTACTTTTAGATGTAGACCTATACCTACTGTTAGGGATACATGTATGAGAGAGAGAGAGACAGAGATGAACTTGCACATATGATTATGTAATTTCTGTCTATAAGACCCCGTTTACAACAAAAGTATTGATCAATATTTGGCTGTTGCAGAAGATCTCCAGGTTTCTCTTCATAGGACTGGGCTAGGAACATTAGGATTGAACCTTGAACAAAATGGAACAAATTTTGAAAGATGGCTTTTACATCATTATCATCATTTAATGTTGAGGTTTTGCAAAATATAGTGTTGAAAAAATTTAATCTTTATAAGAGTGTTTGCAGAAATGGTAATGTCAGGTAAAATGCTTTGCAGTATTTAGTTACATCTATTTACATTGTGAGTTCAAATCCTTCTGAGACTCAAATTACTTCTTCCCTCTAATGTCAATAAAATAGATAATATCAGGCTTGTACTGGGATCAGTTCAATCGATTTCATCTTCCACTATTAATTTATTTTTATGTGCTATTGTTAGAAATCGATCAGAAATCAATATCCTAATCTTTATTAACACTACATTTTAGGCCCCTGCACCCAACTTTTTTTTTTCTTTTGTATAAATCTGCCATTTCTGCAGTAGATGAAGCACTAGGGTTGCTTCCTTCTCTAATATCTCTGTTTCTATTTAGTCACAATATTAAATGACCAGATAAAATACATAAAAAGAAAACTTCTTCACTATGATAAAAGAAACTAAGCCGTAATGTGTGTGTGTGTGTGTGTGTGATTTGAAATCAGTATCGTGTGTCAAAGGAAGAATGAAATTTTAATTAGAGATTATGAAAGATTTATAAAGAATAATACAATAATTCTTTTTCTAGGAAAAACACAGATTGGTGGGTGGGGGGATGTACTTGCTGGCCTTCAGTGTTTAAGAGGGGTCATTAAAAAGAAAAAAAAAATATGTGAAAAACACTCAGCTCAAAGCTTACAACACTCGTTTTTGGAAATAGACTTACTGCCCTGATGTATTATAAAAGCATTCTTTTAGAATATTTCAGGTCTTATTTTAGTCACCTTTATGGTGATTTTTATTCTTTTCTATGTTCAGTATATTGTTGCTAACATTACTGCGGAGCACATTTTTTTTTTTTTATTTCACTTGGGATGGTCTTTATTTTCTTAAATAAGCAGTTTGCTAAGGTTTTGGTTTTCTATTTTCAGTCTTTGTTATAAAGCGGAATTATATACACTTCCTACAGCTAATGTTACATATAATCTGATCATGTATTACTCACTCTCTTTACCACTTCTCAAGAATGAATGTAATGCAAAGGGATTGTTTGAAAAGACTTATAGTTTTATATTAATTTTTGGTTTATGAAGTACAATTACTTGCAGTTATAAAATGAAACTATGTTTTTATCAAAATGTAATATTTAGATCTATATTCAAAATTTTTTCTGATAGATATTCTGAAAAAATTAGCCCGCAAACATTTTACTATATTCCCTTTGACTGTTACTGATTTTTATATTTAATTTTTAAATGAATGCTTCTATGTTCCTAGTGAAAAGCAAGTCCTGTGCTGCTAAAACTTGCTTTGAACATCTGAAGGGTAGGTTCCAGTTATGGTAGTTTATTACTTGGGGTTGATTATGATCAATCCTAATGTGGAATTTTGTTAATGAGTTCTTTGGATTTAGCTCAAATTGAAAAAACTCATTAAGCCAGAAGATATCTCAGTTTCCAAAGTGTGTAAGCAACTGAAAACACAAGGACACCAGTCCATTGTAGACTACTGCTCTCAATTTACTGACTAGGCTGAGAATCGAAACCAATGATGTTACAGTTGGAAATCTAAAACCCTAACCACTAGGCTAAGGTCCTTTGCCTGTTCAGTTTGATAAAAAGTTGTTTTTTTAAATCTTGTTACAGTCATTGGACTGCCTTGAAGAGTTTAATTGAATAAATCAACCCCAGTACTTACATTTTAAGTCTTATACTTATCTTACAGGTCTCTTTTTGTCAAACTGCTAAGTTACAGGAATATAAACAAATACTGGCTTTTAGGCAGCACACACAGATAAACACACACACACTCCCCCCCCTATATATATATATATATATATATATATATATATATATATATATATATATCAAATTCACTCACAAGGCATTAAATGGGCTGGGGCTATAGTAGAAGATACTTACTCAAGGTGTCACATGCTGGGACTGAACCTGAAACCCCATAGTTGCAATGCAAGCTTCTTAACCACACTGCTATACCTGCAGAGAATACTTTTAAAGTTTTTGCTTGAATGGAAGGTTTTTGTGGTAAATCGTCCATAGCAGCTACGCAGACAAATAGTTGACCTAACAATCTAATAGCATGAAATCTGAAACTATGAACTGTTGTCCTCTTTATAGAGGATACCATTGAGAGTGAGTCAGCGAGGCAGTGTCTACATGGTTGCTTGGTTTACTAGCTATAGTTACCAAACTTTTGAGGAAAGGAAATATACATGTGTGTCCGAGACAGTGTACTCTTAGAAATGAGATGGTCACACTTGAATGACTTTGATCATAAGTCTGCTCAATCAGGTCATCAATGAGATGAATAAAGAAATGTTATTGAAGGAAAAATTTTTTTAAATACTTTTGCTTGTTGTAGTGGGAGTAATTGTTGGTAAATTATAACTGCTATGTTCTGGTCTAAAGAAAGTACTGATGGCATGATGGTGGGCAGCTATGCTCTATATTCAACCTCTGTTAATCTGAATATTTCGTTTTTTAATTTACTTGAAATTGTTCATTTCAGTTTTCTCCCATTTTCCTTTCTTTCATAAAAGTAACTGTTATGTTTCTGCCAAAGGTCCTCTTTCTCTTATTCAGCAATATGATTGTTAGTGAATATTGTGGGTTGATTCATTATCTTCATTTAATGTCCAATTTTCCCCTGAATTCATGTGTTGGACAGAGTTTATTTGAGGCAGATTTTTTTTATGTCGGATGCCCTGCCTGTTGCCAAACCTAACCTGTTTCCAAGCAAGGTAATATTTCTCCAAGGCCAGACATGTTCATGCAGAATATTGGAAACTACTCATATGACAGTGACACTCATTTACAACTATCACATGATATCAGGATAAGGGGACAGACACACACATACATGTATACACTTACACATGTATATGCTCTCTCTCTCTCTCTCTCACGGCTCCTTTCAGTTTCTGTCAATCAAATCTACTCACAAGTCTGGTCAAACCAGGGTTATGTTCTCTCTCTCTCTCTCTCTCTCTCTCTCTTACACACACACACACACTTGCACATGTGCGCACACACACACACACACACACACACAAGGCTCCTTTCAGTTTCTGTCAATCAAATCTACTCACAAGTCTGTGGTCAGACCAGGGTTATGGTAGAATACACTTGCCCAAGGTGCTTTGCTGTTGGACTGAATCCAGAATCATATGGTTGAGAAGCAAACTTCTTACTACACAGCCATTAGAATTGGAGTAATTGCAAAAGTTGACTTTTCAATAACCACAAGGTTACTAAACAAAACCCCATGATACATTCATGGCTAACTTCACTGGACTTGTGAAAATTATCTTTGCCAGCAACATAGTACGCTGCCAGTAATAGGATATGGACCAGTAGGCCAGCGTCTTATTGATTTGGCTGCTTTATGGCTCTTCATCATATTTATTACCTTTTGAAAACGGCAACATTTTAAATTTGAAACTGCAAAAGCAAAATAAAAGAAATATCCAAGTTTAGAGCAATGATTAAGATAACTTGAGCAATTTTTTTTTTATCTTTATTTTCAACAGATGGCTTCTCCAATTGTTTTTCTGTCTACCCCCCCTCACACCTCCCAATATCTTATACCTTTTGTCAGTCCATTAGAAATTTCTCAAAATTGTTCATGTTATTGAATATTTTCTCTTTTATTATTAAGTGCTGTTGTTACAACTATAGTCATTATTTAGTGGGGGAAAAAAAAAGATGGCTGAGAGTTAATTCCTTTTCCTTTTGATAGCTGTAGAAATAAAATTAATTTTAGATAATACTACTGTAGAAATAAAACTAATCTCAAATGAAAATAATAATGATAATAATAAAATCAAAAGCAAGAAGTATTTGACTGCAAGAGTATGAAATACTGATGGGACTGGATACAGCAGATTCAAGCTGCTAGGTTTATCTATCACTTCCTAGACCAACTACTGCAAGATTTATGTTGTGAAAAGTGATATATTAGCTGTTGTGGTACAAAAATAATGACTGCACTCTACAATTGCTATTTCTAGAAATAGAAATAGTTATTCATAATGGCTGTCTGACTTCAGAAAAATAAAACTATGGTGGAATTTCCAATATCCGTTTCTTTCTATGCACTGATTTCAGACTTTAAAAAAAAATCTATTTATGATTTGTTTATTAATAAATTATCTTATTCATTATCATAAAGTAATGTTATTAAAGGACTGTTGTAGGCGGAATAGATTAATCTGGCTCAGGCTTGATTAATTGCATTGTATTATTATTATTATTATTATCATATATTGTGCAGGGTGTAATGAGAGTTGTCTTCCTTAAACATGAAATGTGTGAGTGTGTGGAAATACATACATATATATATATGTATATATGTATGTATATATATGTATGTATGTATGTATGTATATGTATGTATGTTTATGTATAATGAATAATAAAAAATGACATAGGAGAGAGAATAACAAATGTTATTAACTTAAAGCTTGAATGGAGAGAGAAAGTGTCTTAACATTTTGGGTGTTAGTCCTTTATCAGAAGAAAAAAACCCGAAATACATTGAGGGAAAGAGAGAGGGGAGGAAAACAAAGGTTTAGAAACTGGGTGGTAATGTTGTTTTATGGGGTGGAGAAATTAAAAAGGAAGGAGGGGCAGATGTATATATGAAGATATAGAAATATATATCTGTGTCTGGAAGCAAGTAGAAGAGGAGAGAGGTGCGTATATGGTTGCGTATGCGAGATGCTTGTGTGTGGAAGTATAATGTGGGTATATGAGGTGTGTGTATGTAATTATTGTGTGGTAAGATAGCTTGGGCGTGAAGAGGTGAAAATGAGTACAAGTGAGAGGAAAAAGTAAAAGGGGTATGTTGGTGAGGCAAGTTGGAAAGACAGGAGAACTTTAGTCTCTGGGTGAGAAACATTCAAGGCAGAGGAAAGGCGTAACCTGTTAGCATTCAAATTACTCTGCCAAATGTAATGCTTTTTTATTAATACTATTTTGAATTAATCATGTCTAGTTTTAGAATGACATTGTAGGTTAGGTGTGAGAGGTTAGATCAGGCCAATTTGAACATAAAACAGAAGGAATATTTGGACTGTATATGGCCGGTTTAAACACTAAAGGGTTAAATTAAAATAAGCAAAAAATATGGGCCCTGTGAAGAGAAGGAAAAGGTATTCTATATGCATATTTGTATAAGATATAGTATATTTACCATTTGTATGTATAAGATATAGTATATGTACCATTTGTATATATGTATGTGTGTGTATAATTTTATGTATATGTGTACATGTATATATGTATAGTATATGTAGCTTATATGCATACACATCAAATAATGGGCATGAATAAAAGGTGAATGTCGTTTCTATCTCTGGAGCAGATTTAGAGTGCCACTAGGGTAACCTTTGTGAATTACGACACACAGTTATGACTTGATGTCAGAAGTTTTTGTCTGTATTGGATTATTAACTTCTTCAATGTATATCATCACCTGTGCTAATGGTGCATTGCTGCTCCTGTTTTGTTTGTTAGCAATGTGATACTAAGTTGCTGACTTCAATTAGACTTTAGTGACTTTGCCGTCTTACCAGTGTTACAAAATGTCTGGATACCAATTCCAAGATTTTGATCCTTATCTGGTATTAATTCACTTGATGAAAGGTATCTATTCAAGGTGGATGGCTGTGTTGTTAATAAGCTCATTTTGTAACCATAAGGTTTTGGGTTCAGTCCCACTGCATGGCACCTTTGGCAAGCGCCTTGTATTATAGCCCCAAGCTGATCAGTGCTTTGTGAGAAAATTTGGTTGACAGAAACCGTGTGGTAGCTTATTGTGCATACGTATATGTGCATCTTAGTTTGTAAACTGGTGTTAGTTTGCTTATGTCCCCATAACTTAACAGTTTGGCAATAGAGGCCAATAGAAAAAGTACCAGAATTGAAAAAAATAGTGCTCGGGTTGTTTTGTCTGATTAAAACCCTTAAAGATGGTATCCTGGCATATTCACAGCCCAAAGACTGAAACAAGTGTAAAAGATAAAAATTGGCTCTTAAGAAGGATGAGCCACTGATACAAGTCAAGTTTTCAGTACTACTATTACTGCTGCTGCTGCTACTGATTGAAGTAAAGATGTTTTTGTCTGTTGCATATATGGAGAAGACTATAGTAAAAATATATATGCACGTGTCATAGAAAACTTTAACAATTTCCTGTGTGCCTATGTATATGTAGGTTTAACATCTGAGTTTAGTTTGTATATATTGGTCCTTGGGTGAGATGATATCTCAGTAATACAGCATCTACAGTAATACAGAAACTCATTAAAATTTTTGATGTGGCTAAAGCTGTAGCATTGTGTGAAGAGCTGAAAAAGTCAAGAGACCCATGTATTGGTGAGGCTATGTGTTCTGTTGAGTATATCAATACTGACAGATGTTTTGTAAACAAAGCAGGTAGAGTTGCAAAATGCGTGAGAATGATAAATTTCAGATTCAGTTTTGTCCTGTACATGCAAAGAGTGATATTAATATGCCAAATCAGTCCACTTCACAAAAATATGCAAGTCGTGGTTGCTCCACTAAAAGGAAAACATTTAAGCAATTTAATTAGCTTAAGCGAATGGATGCATTATGTGTGAGTATACAAGACTGGATGCCACTTACCATAGGTATATATGGGCTTTATTAATTAGAAATAATAGATGAGGGCACAATGACATGTATTATCTCTGACTGTTGGTGAGAAGTTATCTGATGTTGCTGACCATTTTCATCTTCAAGTATTTTGACTGCTTTTTAGACTTTAAAATTCTTATGAAGTTATTATTCAGATGGAGTTGGTCAGAAATTCTTGGTTGTGAGCATACATACAGAACTTATTTGAGCTTATTTATTTATCCATTTATCTGTTTAATTTTTTAATAGAAAGTGGGTGATTGGAAATAGTGGTGGGTCAGTTTTACTTCATAGCAAATGAAAGTAGTGCTATTGAAAAAAAGAAAAAGAAAAATTACATCAAATGCTTAGTGATACAGGTATTTGATCATTCTTGATACCAGAACAATAAATACATCACTCTGACTTCTTAATGAAGAACTGCTATCAGATACACTTGTAAAACAATTTATAGCAGAAGAATTTTTATTGCTATATATGGTTTCATAGTTTTGTGTGTTATTTTTCTTTTCTTAACCTGTTTTAAAATAATGAGTTTGGTGCTCATAATTATGTACCAACTTTAACTCTATAATACTATAATGCCTATGTGTAAAAAAAAAAAAGAAGAAAAGAAAAAAAAATGTTGGATTTCTTATATCCAGAAAACTTGGAATTAATGAAGGTGTGATTTGTGATATAATACCTTTCTGAGAAGCATTATAAGTGAAATAGTTTCAGCTAGGAATTGAAATAATGTCATGAATTTCATTTAGCTACAAACTTAATACTCCACCATATTACCATATCCTTGTATCCTTTCATTATTCTATAAAATTACTATGTTCAACACAAGATCAGTGTCTTACTGAAAGGAGTGGCTACATGATTGCTTGACCTGCTAAAAATAGTTGCCAAAACCCCCTGCACTTACTATCATTTCAGCAATGGAGGATAACTTGTACAATATAGTTTTGATATACAAAAGGATGGAATGATCATGAATGGATAGGTTTATTCAATCAGGGCTGACCTAGAATAAACCCTTTCATTACTGTATTTCTGTTGAAATATAC
Source organism: Octopus sinensis (assembly GCF_006345805.1). Classification (NCBI taxonomy): domain Eukaryota; kingdom Metazoa; phylum Mollusca; class Cephalopoda; order Octopoda; family Octopodidae; genus Octopus; species Octopus sinensis. Next base: position 23,641,752 of record NC_043011.1, on the reverse strand, counting down.
TGCCTGTGTTGCAATTAATTTTGAAAATAACAAGCAATTTGTTACTATTAAGCTTGTGTCTGGAACACAAATTAACATTGAATTTTAATTGGGGATTTTAATTTCGATAACTTTAATACTGGAAGTTTCTATCATAGGACTTGGGGCAGTTTCTGGCAGGTTGGTATTAAAAAAGTTATAGCACTGAAGTCATGTGACTCTCTGTATGCATGTTTTTAGTATTTTCCCATGTTAAGGTGGTAAGCTGGAAGAATTGTTGGCACGCCAAGCAAAATGCTTAGCGTCATTTTGCCTGTCTTTGTTCTGAATTCTAATTCTGCTGGGGTCAACTTTGCCTTTCATCCTTTCAGGGTCGATGAAATAAGTACCAGTCAAGTACTGGCTAGATGTAATCGGTTTACCTCCTTCTCCAGAATTCTTGGCTTTGTGCCAAAATTTGAAACTAATATTTTCCTGGCATTATTGTATTTACATTGAATTATAAGAAAAATTATGAAATAATTAAGATTTTAGTTTAGTTGTCTATATGAGAGCAAGTAGTCAAAGTTGTTCAGTTTTCTGAGGTTTAAAAAAAAAATTGTAATTGATCTAAGCATCTCTGCATTGGCAAAGAACACGCATAAGATCATTGAATGTCAGAAAAATATTGATAACTTCAGTCGTGATTGTATCCAACTTTTTATTGAAGCCTGTACAACATATGAAAACAGTTTAAGGACTGAATTACTTTTAATGGTAGTTCTGATATTTAAGAGATATGAGGTGTAGGTGGGATCATTCTGATATCACCATGTTGATACACAGACATAACAGAATTAATAGACACTCTTCTATTATTAAAATATATTTAAATCTGAAATTATGCATTCAAATTATTTATCAATTACTATAATGTGAATATCTAATATTTAGTAGACATGCCCTTTGCATTTTTCAATGCAAGGACCCTATTAGGCATGCTACTGATCAGATAACAAATATTTTCTTGAGGAATGTCTTGCCAAGTTTCATGCAGTAATCTCAAAAGATCTGGCTTTGAGGATGCTTTGTCCATTATACCCCAGAGGTGTTCAATAGGGTTCATATCTGGTGTCTGGCTTGACCATGGAAGCTTTTTAATGCTATTCTCATCCAACCAATCTTGGGTCTTTTTAGCTGTGTGACAAGGAGCCCCATCTTCCATAAATAAGGAGTTTTCTTTAAATATTTCACCATTAGAGAAGATTGGAAGAAATACTTTCTGCAATATGGACACATTTATCTGAGTTTATGTTTCCCTCATACTCCACCAGCTCTGATTGACCATTGCTCCAAGTTGCTCCCCAGACCATCACAGAATAGCTTCTGTGCTTCATTGTAGGTTGCAATTTTTTCACGCCAAATTCTTGATCAGTCTCCAGGCCCACACTCGACCACTGTCAGAAAATACAACAAACTTGGACTCATCAGAGAATATGACAGTGTCCCAAAATGCTAGTGATCTCTCCACCATCTCACTGGCCCAATCTTTTCTCCACTTGATATTGGCTAGTCAAAGAAGTAGCTTCCTTCTTGCTGCTCTGTCATAGTAACCAAGTTTGTGGAGATACCCAACAGCTGTTCTGGGACTGACATCGGCTTGTTCTGCTATGTTAGAGGCGTTGCAATGAGGATTATCCTCTACATTTCTCTTAACAAAGTGAAGGGTCCCATCAGAGGACCCTGATTGACCTGGACAAGGTGATGTTGTCTCCTTCCTCTCCCTAGTGAATTGCACAATCGCTCTAGTAACTGTAGACTGGGATCCCAAGGTTTTCAGTGATTTTACGCTGACTTAGTCCACTTTCAGATTGACCCACAATACAGCCTCTTTGAAATTCGGACAGTTCCAAGGCTTCTTTTGTACATGGCATGATTAAACAGTCACATATAGAACCTGAAACATAAAAATGCCAATTCATAAAAATATATAAACTTTTTCAAGTAATGTAAAACGATGTTTTATGAGGTTTTTATTTACTTCTGTCATGTCTGTGTATTATTAAAATACTTTTCAAAGCCTTAGATATGTTACTTAAAGCTCTTTTACTTGTTCCAAACATTGGACTGCAGCCATGTTAGGACAACCATCTTCAAGAGTTTTTAGTTAATCATACATCAACCAGCATAGTTATTTTATCAGTTTCTTTGTATTGAGTTGCTAAGTTAAGTGGTTATGACATAAAGTAGATGCAGCCTGACATGGGTTTCTGCAGGTAAATATAAACACACACAGATATGTTATTTGTATACATATCAGGCTTCCATCCAATTCTGTTAACAAATTTCACTCGCAAGGCATTAATCAACCTGTCCAAGGTGTCAAACAGTACCCTGGTACCCTCTGGTTGTGAAGTGAAAACTTGTTAACCCCTTGCCTGCATCTGATATAATATTCGTTTTTCAACTGGACACAAACCTAATTTTTAAAGGGAACAGAGTTATATATATATGATTGAGTCAATCTGAATATAATTGTGTGTTTATTTTAAAGGGAGGATTGGCTCCACCACTCAGGCTTATCAAACTGTGTGTGTATGAATATGTGTGTGTAATTGTGTTTAAATGTATATGTGCATATTCATACATGTGCACATGTATGTATGGCTATGTGTCGAGATATTTGTATATATTTGTTTTTGTCTGTGAGCAGATCATGGAATTGGTAGTGTCAAATTGAACCAGTCTGTGGTATTGTGTATTTTTATGCTCAGATTGACCTTTGCCTTTCCTTGTAATGTCAAAGTACCAGACAAAGTATATGGAAGGGGGAAGATACAAGGGATTAAAACCCCACTAAAACAGTCAGTATCTTAGAATGACTCTACTGCAATTGCTAAAATCAGTAAAAGAAAGATCAAAGAATTTTTAATGGTACTAGTTGAGTTGAAGAAATGAAAGCTAAGCTGAACATAGGGTGACTCAGGAGTCAGAATATAGAATGTGTAAACTTAAATACTGTAAGTTTAGCATTCTGAGGGACTGATTTAGCATAGGTTTGCTCCCGAACATGTTTCAGCGTATTGCAGTCTTTTTGTTGTGCTAGTACAATGACCTCTATTCCCCAGAGCTAGCTAGTTACATATCTCTTCCACTCAGGTCCACTTGATACGCTTGTCTCCCCACCAACCCTGTACTTATCACTATGCCCAATTTTTCTTTCTCTACAGAATCAAATTTCTAGAATAATTCCTTCCTTGCCTATAATATATTTTCCTGCAGTTGTTCAAGATGGATGCCAACTGATAAAGTTGTGGGAGTCATGAGCAGACCACTTTCTTCCTGATAAATTCATATGGGGCAGAGGCAGGGGGAATTGTTTAAGAATTTTGGTATTAGCATTTGAATTTCAGAACTGAGAAATACGTTAATTTTCCTTCCTCTTCAAATAACTTAATTAATTTTTGATTTAAAAAAAAATAGCTGATGTTGTCATAAACCTAGTAAACTGATTAGAAATGGTATTAGCATAATTTTTATTAAATGTAACATTTTTAATTCCTTTTGATTATTTCTGTATTCATTTTTAATTTATTAATTTGATGTTGTAACTGCCAAAAATGTCTGGAAATATAATAAATGCTAAAAGATTTAGGAAAAATTAAATATATTTCAAAAAAATTTTCTTTTTACTTGAGATTAAAATAGGCATGGTCTCTAAAATTGAACAGTTAGAAATATATTTTAAATAGAAAAACCAGTATCACCTTTCCAAAATCAAGATTAGAAACAACCTGATAAAAAGCATGTATGCAAAATTTATTTATGAAACGTTGATAGAGAAAAATAATGAAAAGATTTGCAATTAGTTTTGACAAATTAACATCAGGTAAAGTTTTTTTTTAAATGATTATGTAAAGTCTGTTAGTTAATTCTGACGTTTTGCAATTTTATTTTCTCCAAGTGTCAAACTTTGTTAATGAATGTATAACTTCCCTAAATCATTATATTAGAACAGCTACTAAATTTTTTAAAATTCTTTTTACTGCTGGTTTAACTTCCTGTTGTCAACCCTACATTGTTTCTAAGGAATGTAATATTTCCTCATGACCAGGTAATGTTTTTTTTATGGAAGACTGGAAATGAACAATATCACTTGTGTGACAGTGATGCTCATTTACAACCAGCACCTGATGTCAAGATAAGTAGTTACCATCTACCAAATCCACTCATAAGGCTTTGGTCAGTCCAGAGTTATAGTAGATGCTTGCCCAAGGTACTGCATGGTGGGGCTGAACTTGAGTCCATATGGTTGGGAAACAAGCTTCTCAACCACACAGCTACACTTATGCCTATATACATACATACATACTTACTTACATACATACATAAATATATATATATATATATATATATATATATATATATATATATATAGTCTCTTACAGCCCAATAAACCTATCTTAGTTGTTTATATTTTTAAGCAGCTTAAGAAACCTAAATAAGATGTGAGTTTTGTCTCAATCTTATATCATGTTCATTATTGCTTTTATATCTGCTTTTTCCATGCTGAAATGAATTGGATAAGATTTCTTGAGAGAACATTCTACAATCAGATGCCTCTCCTGATGTTAATCCTTGTTTTCAAGTAAGGTAATTTATTAGGCTTCTTCATGCATTGAACTGCCTGGTTGCCAGACTTTTTATTTATGCTGGTTATAAATTTAAACACTGCCCAAACATTGCCGCATATTCTTGAAGGGCTCTGAATAGTTTCCATGTGTCAAATTTCACTTCTCAGGCATTGACCAACCTGAGTCTATAGTAGAAGACACTTACCCAAAACAGTGTGGCTGTTTAGCAAACTTCTTAACTACACATCTATGTCTGCACTCATGTTCTTTAATGATAAACTATTATTATTGTTATGTAACTTCAGGTCAGCTCTGATCAAGCAGACTCTTATCATGAGGTAGTTGGTCAAACAACAATTTCTTTTGTTCCAAATAGTGGTTGCTTAACTTGCTAGAATCTCCTTTATAGTTTACCATGCTATCTTGAAAATGGATGATGACTATATTGGGTGACGTAATCCTGAATATATCAGGAAAGGCTGATATATTGCTCGGCTGCTGTGTGTTAGAAATAACTCAGTGTTGTTGCTATTGATGGACTGTTGATATACTGTAGATGGACTGTTGTTGCTATTGATAGACTGTTGTTGCTGTTGATTTGCCATTGTTGTTATTGATTTACTGACATTTTGGACAGTTAAATATGTGTATGTATTTGCAATTTAAAATATCAGTTTCTTTATTCATTGAACTTTGTTCATTTTCTCTCCACAGGCATGAAAAAAGCTGATAAACAGAAACCAATGCCTCTAGATGTAAGTATAATTAATTGATTTCTAATATTTCACCAAGTAAAAAGTTGGCCATTGTTTTTGAGCTTGCTTTAGTTTGCTTCACTAAACATAAAACACAAGTTAATTTCCAGTATGGAATGACAGATCTAAGATAATCACATTCTGTTGGTTTCTGTTTTTCAGATGCTTTTAAAACTAGTTTTAACTTTAATTTTTATTTACAGTGCTTATTGTTATCAGAAGGAAGTGAACATGAATAAAACAGACATTACTTTATATCTAGCCAACTACAGTTAACTTTTAGGGTATGATGAAAGGAAGTGTTATCTCAGTTTGCATGGATCAACTTGATATCATCTCTGTATTCTTACTCCCACCCTTTCTATATCAATTCCTTCTAGAAATTTCCTCACTCCCTGACTGTTGATCCTTTCTTGTCTGCCAAATACTGTAATTGTAGGATTTATTTCTTCCTCTTGGCCAGTATTTCTCAATAAGGTTTTGTTGTTAAAGTTTATCTGCAACTAATTGGTTATCCACAATGCACAAAATATTTTAACTTTTTTCTATACAATTCTTAATGATCTGATCTGGAAGTGTTTCTACAACTGGGCGCCCTTCTTAACGTCAAGCACTCCAAGAGTGTAGTGGGTGCTTTTTACGTGCCACCGGCACAGGGGCCCAGAAAGGGTGGCATTGACCACAATTGGATGATGCTTTTTACATGCCGCTGGCACAGAAGCCAATTACAGAGGCACTAGCATCGGCCACGTTCGGATTGTGCTTTTTACATGCTACCATCACGGGGTCACAACTACAATTTCCATTTGATTTGATTTTGATATTGCTGTTGCTGTACTTGACTCAATAGGTCTCTGCAAGCACGGCATGTCACCCTATGATCCAAAGTACTTTTGAGTGGGCTGGTTATGCGACACTGGTGTAGGTTACAGTTGTGGACTCACTGCTTCAGATTTTCTCTTCACATTCACACCATCACATTTAAAAAAAATTTCAATCTGGTTGATGATGGTGGATGATGGAAAAACTGTTGGAGAGTAACTGACAAACAATACATCTGACTTGATTATCTTTCTTGCTTTCTTAGCCTCTCTTTCTTCATTTTCATTCTCTTCTTACTCTTGTTTTATCCTCTCATTATTCTCTCATATTCATTATTTTCCCTTTCATCTCTGTCTCTCTGTCTGTATTTTATATAAGGTATTTGAAGGAGGAGGAGCAGTAACCATGACTAGCTCTCCAGACAAGCAATATTGATGTGGCTTGATGCCCATATTGAATATCTGTAGGTCAGTGTCTGCTGGAAATAAAAAAGGAAGTGGGGGGAGGGATTTGGGTTTAAGGGTTTAAAAAAAGAGAAAAAAAAAGCGAACTTTGCTAAATACCTCCAAGATGAGGTGATGTTAAACTGAGCAGTGTGTTTTACTTTCACTATCTCTCCTTACCCTTTTCACCACTCTCCATCTCTTCTCTCCATCTCTGTTTTCTCTCATCTCTTCTTCTTTTCCACCCCAACTCCAATTCTCTCCACCCTATTTTCACTTGTCTTTCCTACCTCTCTGCCTCTCCCCTATCTTCCCCCTCTTTGCCTCTTTTCCCCCCTCTCCCCTATCTCTTTGCCTCTCCTCCCCTCCCTGCTTCTTTTCTCCCCTCTCTGCCTATCTTCCCTTTCTCTGTCCCTCTCCCTTCTCTCTCTGCCTCTCTCCCTTTCCTCTCTGCTCCTCTTCCCTCTCTTTCCTTCATCCTCAGTTCTTCCCTCCCTCTCCATCCATCTGTTTATCTTCTCCATCTCTCTCCCCTTCTCTCTTCTCTCCCTTCTCCTCTCTTTGTCTCTTTGCCTCCCTCTTTCCCCATCCCCCTTCCCTACACAATCTTTTGTCTCTTTCTCTTTTCTCTCATCAGCAATTCTCAGTTGCATGTCCATCATCTCAATACTCTTCTTTTGCTTATCTTTTCTATCATTTTCAGAAAGTTAAAATTCTTTTAAATATTATGATTACAGTGCTCCAGCATGGCCTTGGATGTGCTGGCTAAAACAAAATAAAAAAACAAAACAAAAAAAAACATTGTTTTGCTTCTATTTTCCCCAATTTTGTCATGATTGTGATGGTTGTGAAAATTCAGACATTTGCTCTTCACTTATTAGACTAATTAGTTGATCCCCCCCCCCCCCCACACACTTCCTATTGCTGAACTTCTCACTTGGAGTGGAATCTGTTAGTCAGGCAGACATACTGAGGCAGGCAGGATTGTTGTCTGTCAGCCTTGACTGTCACATTAATTTCTTTATCAGCCTGCCTCTATAGTTTGAATTGTGTTTGCAAGTTTTGATGTACACAGGTCTAAAAATGATCTGACTACGTTCAATAAGAAATACACTGAAGGTTAATGTAAGCATGAGCAGGGAACATCTTGTATTTATTTAAATTATTGATCGAAAATTCTCTTCATAAATTCCTTCATTAGTTGAAGATCCCTTTTTTATCTTTGCTAATAACATCCTCCCTCTCTATCTCCCTCTCTCTTGCTCTCTTGTTAAGCATTTCTCTCCATCAGCTGATGTTTATTTTGACAACTATTTCTTTTCTTTATTTTTTTGTTGTTGTTGTAATCTTGTTAATTTGTCAACCTTCCATTTTGATGTTTTAGTCAAATGTCATTGAGCGTGTTGTTTAGTATTCTTTTCAGATAGAATTCCTCATTTTCCTCCATCACCAGCTGTACTTTTATGTCCCCATATCCAATGCCTACCCCTACCCTTTTACCAAAATACACTTCATTGGTATTTCTGCCATTAGTTGGCCTCAGACTGTGCTATCATCTAACTGAGTGTTTTTAGCTATATTAGAATTGATGTTTGATAAACTCAACACTAATAGCCTCAATTTGTTGGCTGAAGTAAAGCAAAGCAACAATAAAATGATCAACTGTTTGTTAATGTTAAAGGCTAAAATTCTTCCTATCATGTATCATATAATAATTTATCTGTTTATGATCGCAGTGAAACTCTGCTATGTTTGTTTCCTGATTTCTTAATAAAAAAAAAAAAAGAAGTTCTTTTATTATTTTTTTTATTGAGATCATCTCTATCATTCTATTTTGACAATTGATTCTGACTTGCGATAAACAGAATGATGTTAGAGCTGCTTGATATTATTAGCGTTAGTCAAGTTGAATTGTTGCATTGAGATAACTAATGCAATATTAGTTACAATTGTAAAGTTAACATGTTAGAGGTGCAGACACACCCGTATGGTTAAGAAGTTTGTTTCATAAACCACTTGGTTTTGTGTTTGATTCTACTGTGTGGCACTTTGAGCAAATGTGTTTTTTGCTATAATCTTCGGTTAAACAATGCTTTGTGAGTGTAATTTCATAGACCGAAACTGTATGGCAGCCTGTTGAATGTGTGTGTGTGTGTGCGTGTGTGTGTGCATGTGTGCATGCGCGTGTGTGTGCATGCACACTTCGTGTTGACATCACTTGGACAGCAGCGATGTTTGCTTATATTTTGCATAAATCCTACATGCCCTGCATCTTGGTGTCTTCAATCTACAAAGACTAGTGAATAAAGTGCCTTACATGAAAGTAAATAAGGATTTGCCATCAAGAAAGCATCTGGCCATAGAACTTTCTCTCTCTCTCTCTCCCTCCCTCCCTCCCTCTCTCTCTGTCTCTTTTTCTCAGAACAGGCTATCAAGTAGTTTCTTATTTCTTTATTGCCCACAAGGGGCTAAACATAGAGGGGACAAACAAGGACAGACAAAGAGATTAAGTCGATTACATTGACCCCAGTGCATAACTGGTTACTTAATTTATCAATACCGAAAGGATGAACTCAGAACATAACAGCAGACGAAATACCTCTAAGCATTTCGCCCAGCCTGCTAACGTTTCTGCCAGCTCTCCGTCTTATCACTATCAAGTAGTTTCTGTCTACCAAATTGACTCACAAGGCATTGGTCAGCTCTAGGCTGACCATGAGGTGCTGTGCAGTGGGACTGAACCTGAAACCATATGGTTGCAAAGCAAGTCTCTTAACCCTGTAACCAGTCTTGCTTAAAGGCAATTTTCATCCAATATAGTATCCTTGTGATAATTTCTTGGTTCATCATTATTAAGAAAAGGAATATGTTGGAAATCAATACTGTGCTCATGCTTATTTGTTTTAATGTCTGTTTTTCTGTGCTAGAATACGTTGGCCAGGAACTTATTTGAAACAGTATTTTTATAGTTGGATGATCTTTCTATCACCAACATTTTTTGTTCCACTACTTTGAGAGAGCAAAGTTACAAGAACTATGTTGACCAGTAATGTAGATAAGCCAACATCTTTCATACACACACACATGTACATATTCAATGGTTTCTATGCATTTTTTGTCTTTATTTCATTTCACTCACACAGTATTGGTCAACCTAAGGCAATAATAAATGACATTTGGCTAAGGCACTGCACAGAGGAGCTAAATCTTAGACTACTTGGCTTTGAAGTGAGCTTCTTAACCACACCTTTGGTATGTGTACCAATTGTGAAGTGCGAGTGCACAAGAGTGGGATTGTAAGCAGACTGGAAGAAGGAAGACTTTGTTTGTAGCAAATGTAGAAGTAGCTAGCAGCAAGAACACCAGTGAAATAAATTCTTTCAAATGTTATTGGAAGGCACCCTGAAAATAGTTGATAGTTTTTGTTACCCAAGTGAAAGTGGATAAGGTGTGAGGGTGAGTGTTTCAAAAGTATTATTGCTAGACTAATAGCAGAGAAGAAAAAAATGCTGGGAGGTATTACCATTGCTGGCAACAAAGACACTCTCTCTTCTGAATGAAGGTCAAATGTGTGATGTTTGTGTATGAAGTGTAATGTTGCATGGTAGGAAAACACGGGCATTGAATGTAGAGGATATGCCAAGGCTGGAAGGAAAAAATGAGGTAAGCATGCTTCATTGGATATGTATTGAGTAACAGCCAAATTAACTGAAAGAAAAATTGTGTGGAATCATTTGTAGTGTACAAGAGAGCAGACTGCACTTGTAGGGACATCTGATATGTACAGAGAATGCCAGTTGAGTGATGAAGATTCAAGTGATCGAATTGGAAGGAATCTGTGAAAGAGGAAGACTGAAGGAGATATGGAAAAAAAGTGGTGAAAGTTGATTTCAGAAGTCATGATGATGATGCTGATGAAAGAGCACAAGTGGCAATATGCTGTGCCATTGAAGACTCATCTAATCTACATAAGCATGGAAAGGCAGAGATAAAAATGATGATGATTGTGTGTGTGTGTGTGTGATGTAAAAGAATAGCGATTTTGAATCCAGGGAAGTACCTTACAAGTATAATCCAGATTCTGGCTAACCACATCAAGTTTACTTCAAAACCCATAAGTGGTAACATTTTGAATAAAGTTGCATGGATACGTATACCCTAGATGAATTTATAATGCAACAGGATGCAACTGGTTACTACATCTTAGGATATCTTTGCAGTAAAAACACTTATTGGACAGAGATTTGAAGTGAATGTATTGTATAGAATATTGCAATAAACAAGCCTTTGAGGATGTATAATTCTCCATTTTTATTTTTAATGTTACATATATGTATATGTATATACAATATGGTTGAATTAACAAAGAAGGTTTTGTGTGTACACTTGACCAACTAAAACTGGCAATCAAATCTCCTGTAAGTCACACCCTGTGTTTTAGTATATCAGTGGGCATGAAATGAAAGTGTGAAAAATGACGTAGTTGTTTCATGTAAAGATGAAATGAAAGTGTAATAGGCTGGTTTGTTTTGGTGAAAACGAAATGTTTCTAATTTCAAAATATATTACTTGCTGTGAACTGGACTAGTGCTGCATTTATATGAAACTATCTTCATAGTATATGCATATAAGTTGAATTATGAAAGGTAAAAGGATATTGTGTTTAGACTTGGATCCCATGGTGAAGCTATCCCATTTTATAGATGTAAATATACATAGGTGTAGGAGTGGCTGTGTGGTAAGTAGCTTGCTTACCAACCACATGGTTCCAGGTTCAGTCCCACTTGCATGGCACTTTGGGCAAGTATCTTCTACTATAGCCTCAAACCGACCAAAGCCTTGTGAGTGGATTTGGTAGACAGAAACTGAAAGAAGTCCGTTTTATATATGTATATATATGTATGTGTTTGTGTGTCTGTGTTTGTCCCCCCCAACATCGCTTGGCAACCGATGCTGGTGTGTTTACGTTCCTGTAACTTAGCGGTTCAGCAAAAAGAGACCGATAGAATAAGTACTAGACTCACAAAGAATAAGTCCTGTGGTCGATTTGCTCAACTAAAGGTGGTGCTCCAGCATGGTCGCAGTCATATGACTGAAACAAGTAAAAGAGTGAAAGAGTCATCCTGAAATGAAACACTGTTGGTCCCTAGCATTTTGGATAAGGAATTATTAGCCCTAGTACATTGCTAATTTCTATTAAGATGTTTTTAAAATATGCCTTGAAGAAATACATAGGGATACTCAACCTTATAATCACTGCTGCATACTCAACCTTATAACCACTGCCACATACTCAACATTATAACCACCACTCTCACCGCATGACTTTATACTTCACATACGCAGATCAGATGTTGGCTCTCTTCCAGCAGACATTCAGGCTGGATATCATCTGCATCAATCTCACCAGCCTTTGAGAGCTTGCAAAGGTCATTATATAAAAATATGATTAAAACAATAGTCTTAGACTATTCATAAATTTATTATGGTAAAGTAGAGAACTTACATAAATTGTCTTTGATTTAAATGGGAGGAAAAAATGAGATGAGCAACAAAATCCCTTGATATACCAGAAACCTTTATAGAAGCATGGACATTAGTAGGGAATGTATATATTGCAAAACATTTTTCCTTGTATTTTTTTTTTTATAGTTTATAGAAGAAAAGGCAATACCTGTGATCTTTCACATTGTCTTCAAGATTGGGAAAACAGAGGAAGAAATTATTACAGTAGTTGCCAGCCTCGTCTGGCCCCCGTGCCGGTGACATGTAAAAAGCACCATCCGATCGTGGCCGTGCCAGCCTCGTCTGGCACCTGTGCAGGTGGCACGTAAAAAGCACCCACTACACTCACAGAGTGGTTGGCGTTAGGAAGGGCGGCATCCAGCCGTAGAAACACTGCCAGATCAGACTGGGCCTGGCGCAGCCTACTGGCTCCCCAGACCCTAGTTGAACCGTCCAACCCATGCTAGCATGGGAAACAGACGTTAAATGATGATGATGATGAAAACAATGGATCATCAATATATCAAGTTATCCTCAGACCTGGAACTCGGTCTGAATGCTTGCAGAAGGGCGAGATGCTTGTGCTTAACCTGTTTGATGAATTACATAAAAATGAGTACATTCTATCTGATAGGCTTGCACATAGTTTCTTTCTGCTCACTGTTACTCACGAGTCTTGGATTGATCCAAAGCTGTGACAGAGTACCTTCCCAAAGGCACAATTCGCTGGGATCAAATCAGAATCTTGTGTTACTAAGCAAACTTAGTAACTAATATAACCATATAGGTGCAGGAGTGGCTGTGTGGTAAGTAGCTTGCTAACCAACCACATGGTTCTGGGTTCAGTCCCACTGCGTGGCATCTTGGGCAAGTGTCTTCTGCTATAGCCCCGGGCCGACCAATGCCTTGTGAGTGGATTTGGTTGACGGAAACTGAAAGAAGCCTGTCGTATATATGTATATATATATATATATATGTATGCGTGTGTATATGTTTGTGTGTCTGTGTTTGTCCCCCTAGCATTGCTTGACAACCGATGCTGGTGTGTTTACGTCCCTGTCACTTAGCGGTTTGGCAAAAAGAGACCGATAGAATAAGTACTGGGCTTACAAAGAATAAGTCCCGGGGTCGATTTGCTCGACTAAAGGCGGTGCTGCAGCATGGCCGCAGTCAAATGACTGAAACAAGTAAAAGAAAATAAAAGAAAAAAATACTTACATTTCCCGATCACCCCTCCCCCTGCATTATACAATGTGGAAAATCATCTACTTATTGCTTCTTCCAAAGCTAAAATGAATTGACTCAACACATACTGTATTATGGAATCTCATAGATATATGGTTACACAAGGGAATGCATATATTATACCCTTTGAAAATGTAAGACATGTATACATGGAAGAAATGGGAGACCAACTTATCATATAACACTACAATTTGTGAGATAGAGAGAGTGTTTAGAGGGATATCATACATCGGTATGTGTATGTATGAAAATGTGTATATAAATGTGTCACTAAGGTATTTTTAGTTGTGCTATGTACTGGCTGTGTGTAATTGATGAATAACTCCCATGAACGATTTACTGAAGTTTTATGCGTTGCTCATAATATTTTTCGTGTTCATCTTTGAATGATAAATACAAACAATTTATACACATGAGAATAGATAAACTCTGTAGTTTTGATGAAATAGCTGGTTAGTACTAGTCCGTGACTACACTGTCATGATTGGAGAAATATATTAAATTCAAGACAGCATATCTGTGACTGCCAACTTCTCGGTTGAATAAGTAGTTGTTAAAATAACTATTGTTATACTGTTTCTGTTTGGGCTGAAAGATAAAAATGAGAATGAGAAAGTGTTTTTGTAGTGGTGGCCTCCAACATCCTGAAGTTTTAGTGTGAAAAATTCATCTATTTCTAAGCCCTGTTAGAAAGGTTCTAGAATGCTGATTGGTCAGTTAATCAGCCAATCATGTGAAATGAGTATGCCTAAGCTGCAGACATGGCTGTGTGTTAAGAAGCTTGCTTCCCAATCACATGGTTCCAGGTTAAGTCCCACTTTATAACACCTTGGGCGAGTGTTTTCTTCTATAGCCTCGGGCTGATCAAAGCTTTGAGAGTGGATTTGGTAGACGTAAACTGAAAAAAGCCCATTGTATGTGTTTGTCCCCCACGACTACTTGACAACTGCTGTTGGTGTGTTTATGTCCCTATAACTTAGTGGTTTGGCAAGAGGTACAAATAAGATAAAATGAAGGTTAAAAAAATAAATCCTGGGATTAGATTGTTTGGCCAAAACCCTTCAAGGCAGTGTCCCAACATGGCTCTGCTTCAAATGTTTTACATAATCTTAAAAAGGGGATATCTTTGTAAACACAAAATCTCATTCTGAAATGAAAGAATTATCCCATAGATACATAATTGAAGTAGAACCATGCAATTTGATAGTGTTAACATGAGTGAATTAGGTACAGTTTAAGCTTGTAGTTTCAGAAAACCCTGTCAAATGTAATACTTACTTATTCACATTTTTAAAAAATTAATCATGCATTATCTCATAGCTTTGAGATTTCAATGATGTGATTACTTTTAAATGACATTGTAGCATAGGTGTGAGGCTGGATCTGGCTGGTTTGAACATAAAAGAATATTTTGGCCAAATATGGCTGGTTTAAATGCCAAGGAGGTTAAAGGAAATAACTACAGACCTATGAAAATTAGTTAGCATGTCAAATATTTTCTACAAGCTCCTTTGATATTTCTGTAAGACTGTACAGCTATAGCATGCTTATGTTTTTAGTACTTAAATTCTGTTATAAGTAATATAATTCTATAACAATATTTTGTTAGGAGTTTGTAATGAAATAGTGGCTTTCTTAATATTACACAGATATAAAATTCTATCTACATATAAAATTCTTCCACTAATCAATTTATATGAAAGATGATGGCAGCATACAAATTATGATTTTGGCATAATTGCTTACTCTTGATTAAGCACTACAGACAAAAAGACAATTTCTGGGAATTTTTTTTTTTGACAAACAATATGATAATTGAGAACTACTGTTTCTAATATTTCCAGTTAACTGATATACTAATTCATTCTGAAATATTCCATTGTTTTTGATGAACATTTTGGAAACAAAAGAGTGATATCAATACTCTTAGTAAACTATATTATAGATATATAAAGTTTTTGTCAGTAATTGTCACTTCATCAGATGAAATGGAAGTAAGTGATGAAAGATCCACTCTGAAAAACGATATAGAGAACAAACCATTTAGATTTCGATAAATTTCAACACCTCACAGAAACATCTGCTGCAGGAAGATCAGTTTCATGAAATCATATGTCTAGTGAATAAATAGCTGGACGTTGTGGAGAATGGCATAGAAATCAGAGCTGAATTGCTACATATTTCCACAATCTTAACTACTGAGCAAATGCTTGGCAGCTGAAATGGTTTGTATGAGATGGGGGAGAAATGGGGGAAAATGCTAAAGGGAAAGGACTTGATACATCAAGTGACATAATGGAAGTGAAAAGCCAGTACCATTTGCTTTAACTTGGAGAAATGAAAAAGATAAATAATAAACTGATCTCAGTTAAATTCCTTCTGGTTTTTAGTTTAACTAACATTTTTGCTGTAAAGTACAAATCAACCTTCAACCAAGTGAAAACAAAATTTTTCGCACACATTAACATGTTTCTGCAAGAACGACATACTTTCCAGGAACTTGTCTACATTGTGAATGTACCTCTATCTTCACATCTTCATTTGGAAGTTATCAAACTATTCACATGTTTCAATTATCTTTAAAAAAATTAGGAAACAAGTGAGTTGGTAAATACTTCAAGAAATTTGATGGAAATTACCATATGTGGAAGGGAAAAAGTATTGGTGTTTAGGTGGCATGATGTAGACCAGAAACTAGAAAACATTCTTCTGCAACAGTTTTACAAATTTGGACTGCCCAAAATATCTATATTTAGATATAAGTGCAGGTATGGCTGTGTGGTAAAACGCTTGTTTCCTAACTAAATGGTTCTGGGTTCAGTCCCACTGCATGGCACCTTGGGCAAGTGTCTTCTACTATGACCTCAGGCCAATCAAAACCTTGTGAGCAGATTTGGTAGATGGTAACTGAAAGAAGCCCTATGTGTGTGTGTGTGTGTGTGTGTAATTAATGTGAGTTTTAGAAGAGTATATTAACTGGGCAGATACTGTTATGTTCCAGGTTATGGCTGTGTCAATTAGCATTTAACATTTTTGACTATTATGAGTTATCACTCATGCTGTAAATTCTTCCAATGGATAATTTCATATTCGCTTCCCTGGATGGTAATATTATCTGGAGTGTATATTAGCGATAATGATATAGAATATGTATCTTACCTTATAGCAAGGCACCTGTGCCTGTCACTCTGTCATGCTTTAGCTGCTCGTCACGGAGCATAAAGCCACCTTCTTTTCTATTATAACACCCCTTAGTCAAGGAGTATTTTGTTTGTGTTGAAAGTTATTTGGTTACCTCCCTAATGCTACAATAAAAAAGAAACCCCCCAAAATATCCAGTACACACTGTAAAGTGGTTGACATTAGGAAGGGCATTAAAGTGTAGAAACCATGCCAAAAAAGACATTGGAGCTCAGTGCAGTTTTCCAGCCCCAGTTAGATCCTGTCTAATCATCCAACTTTTGCCATCATGGAAGACAGGCTTAAAATATAATGCTGATATGGGCAAATTGATATTACCCACTTGTTGTTCTTTTTACATTATAACCTTAGCAAGAACTCAAAAAACTACTTATATTTATTGCATAACCCCACTATTTTTAATAGATGGCCTGCAGTTATGTAGTACAAGCAAATACAAAATACTCAGAGATGTGATAATGTGTGTGCATGCATGTGCTTTCAGATGAACAGCTACAATATATTTCTTAGTCTTGTGGGTCAAAAGTATTTAGAGTATTAAAGAAAAAAAAAAGTTTGTAACCATATACTCTTGGGTTTTTAGTATCACAGCACTGTTTCAGCCGGTGGGTTAACCTAGTGCAATCATGCCTTGAGTGTGGAACATATAATGTGGCCTGATGGTGTAATGAATTGTCACAGTCTTAATTTACAATTCAATAAATAAATAAATAAATAAGTGAAATAAGTGTGTCACTCAACTCTTAAATAGTGAAATAGTGTTTGTGTTACTTTGGTTGCTTGGTTGCTTTGAAGTATTGTGGCTTTTGCCCTGTTAGAACAACTGCGCGCACACACACACACACTTGTAATACATAAGGATGCATGTAATAAAATGTCACTAAATTTGCTCTCAGTTATGAGGTTTGTACCACATTTTATTCAATTCTTTCTACAACTAGAATAATGGCTGTCCACAGCAAGTAAATTCTTCTCATGTTCGGCAGGTGAAGTTTTGTTGTTAGCTCTAGTGTTTCATTGAATCTTCGATATTAAGCAATAATAAAGTTGTTGATCTGTTGGTTAGTTGATTAAATCTGTTGGTTTCAGATTTCTGGCTGGAGTTATTTTTCATTATTTACGTCACTAATAATTTTGATAAAAGCATGTCACAATGTATTTTCTTCCCACATCAGAGACTATGTATATCTTAAGGAGTTAAGCTGCTATCTGTTTGGTCAGTCTATTCGACTACTTAGTATTATTAACCAATATAGATGAGTATCAAATTAACTGCTTAATTAAACTGAATTAATGGCTAAGATTTTCAGTGCTGATGATATTAAGACATTATGATAATCATTTGAAGACAGGAGAGTTGTTATTCTTTTGTATTACAAATTGATGATTGTAATGCTTAATAAATGAACATCACTGAATAAAATTGTGTGAAATACCTTTGTAATAGTTATAGCAAGAAATTGCTCTAAAAAATTCTTTATTTTTCTCTTTTATTTGTAAAAAAAATGTTGCATCCATTGAAGACTGTCAAATAATTCATCATTAATGCTGCTAATACTGTTATTATCTTTTCAGTTACATTTGGTAATAATTGTTTTTATTATATTTTATTTTTCAGACTCATATTTCTGTGGGACCAGGTCATGGACCAAAAACTCCTTCGTTGGGGACGGCTAGAGATCGTGAAAAGAAAATCGGTCATCGGAGGGTGGACGAATCAGGTGTTGTGACATATAAAAAGGTACGTTCATTAAATTGTTTTTTTAAATTTGTCTACATTGTCTTAAGATATGCTTAAGCTAACTAAATTCAACTAAAGAACTGGTTATTGCTTTTAGCCGTCTGTGTTATTTCTTCTTGGAATTTTTAAAATCTAAATATATGAACAAGTGGTCTGTTCCTTCTCAACCAAAAAAGATTTTAGATAGATTTGCTAATAAATGCTCTGTGGATAAACACTCCCTATCATTGATGTTTAAAGAGATGGGAAAATAATTTTCTTATCTAAAGAACATAATTTTTAGAGAAAAAAAAAAAAACACAAATGTAATGCCAAGAAATACAAAATGAAAAATTAATTATAGGGTGGCAGCACCAAGCAGTGATTTATATAAATACAGTCTTGTTATCGGTTCAAATATTTTGGGGCATATTTGAACCAATAAGAAAAAGCCGTTCACTGTGGTTTGTCTTGGAGAAAATTTGTCACTGTAGACCAGAGATGGGGAAACCCCCACTCATGGGTGTGACTGCACCTGCAAGCACATTTTATTGTGCCCACATGCTGATATACTCATATGTACAAAATAAAATTAATTTTTCAGTTATAAAATTTATACAATTCTCGTAAACCTATTTATGACATAGGTTGGGTTTCTACCATGATTTAAAATAGTCAAACTCTAACAGAAATCTCCATTTGAATAGAAATTTTATTTTCATTATAAAACACACATTGCTAGATTTGTACCTCCCCCTTAAGACCCAACAACACTTTAGCTGAGAAAACTAAAACTATATTGCATGTATTGAAATAATTTTTATATGAAATGAAAGCTGAAGGGTTGTAGAAGATAGTGTAAAAATTATTCATATCCAAATTTAAATTTTCCTCTCTATTTTATTTTTTACGTTTTAACAAAAAAGTCTCCGAAATCGACGCTTCACCCTCTTTCTGTCAATTGATAAGCTAAAAATACTTAAAAAACCTATTAAAAATCAAAAACAAATCGGTAAAGCTTCATCGAAACAGAAACTACTAATTTGGTGCTTTGTGAACAGGATTATAAAAAAATATTACATTTTTCCTTGAAGCAGTGAAAAAATGTTTTTCAAAAGGGGTGTCGCATTTTTGCTATCAGTTGGTGTCAAGAAGGTCAACAGGAGTTACTTTCATCTGCTATCAGCTTATCGGTTATCACCCTTCCCTATCAACTCACTTGTCAACACCTGTGTGGACAAGGGAGAGAGAAAAATCAAGTTAAACCTTGCAGAACCAAGCAATATCTTAATTTTTATAATTTATACTTTTTACTATTTTTATAACCCTAAATGCATGCATTACCACTTGGCTTTTGTTTTTCCCAGGCAGTGGTTGTAACAAAAATTCCGAAAGTGATAATATAAATTTAACCAGTTTATAACTTTGTTCAATCAATTTTTTAATACCCTTATCAATATGACAAGCATTTATAAAAAGAAGTGCTGGTGAATGTGCTTTGTTTGATGAAAAATGGACTGAGATTTATTTTTTTTAGTGAAATAGATGACAAGTGCATTTGTATCATCTGCAACGAACAAGTAGCCGTTCATAAAAAATATAATATAGAGAGACATTTTGTGAGTAAGCATAAGACCTATGGAAAGTTGAAAGAATCTGAACGTTTTGACATTAGCCTCCTTGAAAGAAAATTTGACCAAAAGACAAGCTTTTTTTAAAAGGCCAATTCTTGAAAGTTAATCAGTTACTTGAGCTAATCATTCGGTATACGGAAATATTGCTAAAAACCTCAAACCACATAGCGATGGTGAATTTGTGAAAGAATGTATCCTTACTGATGTTGAGAATATATGCCCAAAAAAATTTAATTTGTTTGGAAATTTTAGCTTATCAAGAAGAACTATTTCTGATCATATTAAAGATATTACTGAGGACATTCAAAATTCTCTAAAATCTGATTCAGTAGAATTCATATTGTATTCATTAGCTATTGAGGAAACAACTGATCTGTCTAATACTGCTCAGATGGCAATATTTATATGCGCAATAACTGCAAAATTCAACATTCGGGGAGAATTTCTTGCCTTGAAATCAATGCATAGAACAACTAGAGGTGAAGATTTATTTCAAATGATCAACTCAGCCTTGAAAGATTTTGATTTACCATATGAAAAAATGAGTGGTCTTGCTACAGAGGTCGCTCCATCTATGGTAGGTCATGAAAAAGGGTTCATAGCTCTGACTAAGAACGAATTTAAGAAACGTCTTTTGGATCCAGAAACTTTGTGCACTGCTTTATTCAGAAGGAAAGTTTATGTGCAAAATCTCTAGAGATGGGTAATGTAATGAAAGTTGTAACTAAGGTCATTAGTTTGATAAAAAGCAAAGGGTTGAATAATAGGAAATTTAAAGAACTTTTGAAATAGCTTGAAGCTGAATATAGGGAGTTATTGTACATTGTGAAATTAAGTGGTCAAATAAGGACCAAATGCTTAAGCAATTTTATGAACTGAAGGAAGAAGTGAAAATTTTTATGGATATTAAGCAGTGTTCCTATTATAGAACTGGAAGATAAAAAGTTTCAAAGTGGTTTAGCATTTTTAGTAGATATAATTAGTCACTTAAATAATTTGAACTTGAAACTACAAGGCTCCAATCAGCTAATAACCAGTTTGCTTTCTCATATCAAAAACTTAGAATCGATACTTCATTTATTTGTCACACAATTGAAAAGAAAGTGCTTCACACATTTTGCAAAATTGAGTGAACAAAATCCTGAATCAACAAAGGAATATTCTGATAAGTGTGAAAGTCTTTTGAAGAAATTTGAAAGTAGATTTGAAGAAATACAAGATAAAATTGAACTACATGTTTTTGAAACACCTTTTGATATGTGTCCTGAGGGGGCTTCAGATTCCTTACAATTAGAATTGATTTGCAGTTGGATAACTTAATAAAATCAAAATATAGTAATCAGTCTTTATTGGACTTCTACAAGCCCATCAATCCTGAGAAACCCTCCCCTTTACATAAAAATTCCTTGAAATTTGTATCTCAATTTTTGACAATTAATCAATGTGAGCACTTTTTTTTTTATTCCAAATTGAATTATGCCAAAAAATTGTCTTTGTACCAGACTTACTAACAAAAAACTTGAGTATTGAACTAAGAATAGCAGTTTCTTCAAAGACTTGATATTCCTAAACTTTCAAAAAAAAAAAAAAAAAAAAAAGTAGTTTCATCCTTCTTACTAAACAAAGCCAAATTTTAAAGTTTGGTTAATTAGCTTTGATAAAATTATTACTAGGATAAATTTGTTTAAATATATCATTTACAGATAATACTATTTAGGTATTAATGTAATTTTTCAAAATTCAATTTGGTCTGTGCTTGACTGTTATGATTTCTCCAACATAAGGATAGGTACATTTTGAAAAATATAGAATACCTCATAAGTAATACAAATGTCCTAAATTCAGTGACGGTGTTGAAGATGTTGCGTGTTAATTCAGTGTGTTAAACTTACCTTTATTAATGGATATCAAATTATACATAGATATATACACAGATACAAGAATCAGAACTTGTGATCTGCCTGCAGACCTTTTTCTTTGGAAATTTTTGCTCGCCACACTTAAAAGTTACCCCACCCCTGCTGTAGACAAATGGTGTAAATACACCTAAAATCAGCTCGCAGCGCAACCTACCCAGACTGTGAGATGCAAGCATTTTGTAGTGGTTATCTCCTCTTCAGTCAGAAACTGGACAGAGTGTGCTGCGAGCTGGTAAGAGAGAGATCATCTCTCTTAAGATATTCCAGTCATCACTGGTTGTGCTATCTGGTGGCCCACCATAAACAGATTATAGGGTGGCAGTGATTTGCATAAATACAAGGTTATTACCAATTCAAATATGCTTGGGGCATGTTTGAGCCAGTAAGAAAGCCATTCACTGTTTTGTCTTGCAGAATATTTCTTGTTGTATACAAGTGGTGCAAATACACCTAAAATCAGCTCTCAGCACCATCTACCCTTGTATTTGGAAAAATAAGCTGTATTAGCTATGAATATATACAACGGATAAAAAATCAAGATCTTAATGGGTAGTTGTGAAAGTAACTATGCATTTACTTCTCATAAATACCAACAAAGTTAGCCATATTGCATGGTTTAACATGAAATTGCTACATAAATTTATTGACAAATGTTACAACCACAGCCATTAACTGGTTTATTCTCTTTGAGCACTTTCCCTAGGTTCTTTTCTTTTTTACTTTCCAAAGTTGCCTGACCATCAGTTGGTCTTTTTTTTTTTTGGAAACAGACTTCATCTTTTTTTCTGTTTTTTGTCCAGCACTGAAATTTTCTGAGAAGCATAGACTTTATGTTGCCTGTTACTGTTTGTTGATACTAAGTGATCCTCACTCTCTTGTATTCATTAACAATATGGAAGAAAGTATGTGCTTAAAGACTGCTTTCATGTCCCTCCTACTCAACTTGACCTTTACTGATTCATAAAATCTATACCAATCATGTATTTCATGTCAAATTTGATGATATTGAGGCAAATGGCTTTTCTTTGTTCTGTCATCTGGTGACGTACTTTTCTTCATTAGTATAATAAAATCATTAAATTCTTCTTATCTTTTCAAAGTTTGATAACATAATAACCTCTTTTTAAATTTCCCCTTATTGATACATCTCAGCCTCCTTTTTCTGTTTGGTCACACAGTTTCACACCTTATTATTAATTTTTTCCAAAAGTTTCAGGAATAAATCTGAAGGAGAGTAAAGGCTATTGCAATAAACATGATGGCCTAAGTAGAATATCATTCATCATAATCTTTTAGTATCCATATGCCATACTGGCATCAATTAGCTTGACTGGATTCGATAGGTCAGAGAACTGTGTTGAGCTCAAATCCATTATTATTCTTCCTCTCAGATTTTCTACAGAAATACAATTGATTTTCCAGTATAAATTTCAAGTAAATTATCATTGGAATCGTTGGAATTGTTTTGAAATAAAACTTTATAGGTTTTAATGGAATATATTGTTTGAATTCCAAATAGTTCTTGTAAGAAATCACAGCTTCATCAATAAAATCTTTTATATGTGGGTTATAAAATTATGTCACAGTACATCAGGGGAGCAATGAACGACAAGCTATAAGAGAAGGAAAGAACCTTAAAAGCAAGAGAGGTTTGCCAGTGTTCTGTGACATGAGGAGGAGAAGCATAAAGCATTCCAAATTGTGAAGCAGCATCAGTGTAAATTAAGATGTTGTTGGTGAAAAGCCTATGTGCAATGACAGTGGCACACTCTCCTTGATTGATGTGGAGAAAATGCTACACTGAGTATTTGGTGAATGAACTAGACTTGTTTAGATGTAACAAAAGATCCAGCTATCAGGGTTGCAGTGAAACTGTCATTGGCCTGGTCACAGTAGTGAGATGAAAATTTTGACACCTTAAGAAATAAATGAAAGTGAATCTAACAGTTTTTGTTTATTTTTAGATGGCTAAAATGGATCTTCCATGTTGTAACTGCCATATTCTCTCTCTCATTCTTTATCTTTCTCTCTCCTCACACACATACACACACACACACACACACACACACACACACACACACACACACACACATGCATACGTACACACGTACACAAATTGTTCATACACATAGACACACACTGTAAATGAATTTTAAAAGAGAATTTTGCTCATAAATACTGTAAGCTTGCATTTTGTATATTTAATGAAGAACAGTCTTTCACAGTGAAGAGTTTGGCACTACACTCTCTAGGTGGGTTACATGTTGTTTTCTAACTACTGAACATCATCTATTATTCATATCAACACATTTTCACCATGTTCCCTTCCTCCCTTGGTACCTTCACAGTGAGCAATGGCAGTTTAGCCTTCAGTTTCTGTAACAGGAACGAGATTCAGCTAGACATAACAGGTGACTAATTGTTTTGTTTTATCATTTGAAATGTTATGGCTGAATTGTTAAAGTTTGATATAATGGCAGTCGGCTTATGTGTTCCAACTCTGACAGCGTGCTTAAAGAATGCAATAACTTAGAGGTTATGAAGATAGAGAGGAATTGTGAAGTATTCTGCAGGTCATTTGTTGTAACCAGATTTGATTTTGTGCCAACAAGAAAAATATCAAGACTAATCTTTTTGCGATGCCCAACCATGAGCTAATGAGGAGGCTTGTTTATGCAGTTGCTTGACCTACTAGAAATAACATGCAAATCTTCCTCAAATCACAACCTACCATCTTCACCCCTCCACCCCCCCAATCAACAGAAAGAAAGGCTGTGAAATATCTGATGATCTTATGCCTGAAAATATGAGTTGGTTACCACTGGAATGCATTTCATTGTATCATCTCTGCTGCTTCAGAGCTGGCTTGAAACTAAGCAACAGGTCCTAATGCAGTCTATTACCACAATAATACAGTCATTTAAAGCTGTTATTTCAAAATTGTTCTTCATGAATAGGCATTGGTGTGGCTGTATAGCAAGGGAAGTTTGCTTCCCAACCACATGGTTCTGGGTTCAGTCCCACTGCATGATAGCCCCAATCTGACCAAAGCCTTGTGAGTGGATTTAGTTGATGGAAACTGAAAGAAGTCCGTCATATGTGTTTGTGTGTGACTTTTTGTTCCACTCCATCACTTGATAACTAGTGTTGGTTTGTTTATATCTCTATAACCTAGTGGTTCAACAAAAGAGACGGATAAAGTAAATACTAGAGTTTTAACAAAATAAGTACCGGGGTTGATGTGTTCAACCAAACCATTCAAGGTGATGCTGGGACACAGTCCAATAACTGAAACAAGTAAAAGATAAACGATGAAAAGATGCATCATTGAAGCTATTTTCATCACTCATCAAGAATACATATAAAAAGAACCCTATTGGTGCAATCCATTTCTTTTAGGCTCTAGCAGCTATATATGGGGAGAACAACACATGTTAGTTATACTTTTTGCAAGCTGTGCGTATTCTCTTTTCTTAGATTTCTTAGTCAGGATAGCTTTTATTAGCAATATTACTAAGATCAGAGCTTCCACTGTAATTTTAAGCAAGGCATGGCTGTGTGGTTAAGAAGCTCATTTTGAAACTGTGTGTGGTCTCAGGTTCAGCCCCACTGTATGGCACCTTGGACAAATGTCTTCAACTATAGTCTTGAAAGTGAATTTGGTTGATGGAAATTGTGTGGAAGCTTGTGTGTGTGTGTGTGTCGTTCCCACTGCTTGACAACTGGTGTTTGTTTGTTTACATCCCCATAACTTAGCAGTTCAGCAAAAGAGACAAGATAGAATAAGTGCCAGACTTAAAAAAAAAAGTACTGCAGTCAGTTTAATCAACTAAACCCTTCAATGCCGTGCCCCAGCATGGCTGTAGTCCAGTGCTTGAAACAAATAAAACATAAATTCAATTCTCAAAGATCATGGATTCATTCTACTTTATATGAGTCACAGATGGTTTGAAACCTTGGCGAAATCTAAAGATAATTATCTTTTTAATTTTTGCTTGAAGATGTGAAGTTTGTGAGAGAATGAATATGACAGCAAGCTCCCAATAAACTTTGTATTTTCAGAATGTGACTGAAGGAGACTGATATGATGAAAATGTGAAAAATACTTGTAAAAAATATTTCCTCCTATGACTTATTGATCTCCATGCTTTTTAGCTCATGTAGCCCCTAGTGGCCTTGTCAAGTCTGGTTTCTTTCGTTTTGAAATTTGTAAATGATCTGTTTTGTTTTGTCATTTCCAATTTCATAACTCATATTTCAAACAGCATTGTTTTTTACACACTGTTCTTGTGTGTGAATGAGGAGGTGCTGAAAAGTTCTTGACTTTAAGGGTATCATGAAAGGTCTGGTTTGAAGCTCAACCTTCTTAGATTTTTTTTACAGGGCTTACAAAAACTGAAGGACCTCTGCAGTAAGTGTGTGAATCCAGGAAGGGAATATGTTGAATAAAATCATAATTAACTGATCTTCCTGTACTTTCTTTTACCCTAACCCTAACTTTTCAGCACCCCCTTGTATATGTGAGAGAAGAGAGGGAGCTTGCTTGTATGAGAGTGTGCTTGTGCATGAAACATGAATTGATCAGTGATCACCCAACTGTGGTATTCAGAGCTCTGAAACGCGGGAAGAAATTAGATTAACTTAATTTTTACCATATGAATGTTGTTTGTCCTCCTTAACTAAGTGTAGGGAAACCTCATCATCCTATCATCATCTCAAGCAGAACACTGATATCTAAACAATGTTTAATGTCCTCACCAAACACATTGGTCTGCAGTCAGTAACTTGCATAGGGTTTCCATCCATTTCTTTCAAATAATTTTTCTGCAATTTGTGTGTGTGTGTGGGTGTGTGTGCGTGCGTGCGTGCGTGCATAAGTATGTACATATGTGTGTATATATATGTGCATTTGTGTGTGTATGTCTATGTATGTTTTGTGTGTATATACAGGGTGCAGTGAATATGTCTAAATTACACAAAAATGAAAATAACACTGACATCTTATTTTAACAGATATAGTTACCAAAATTACGTAAAAATATCTTGAAATACTTAAGAGTGACTTTATTCAATAAAATTGCCATTGGCTTCAACCATGGCCTCCAAATTATTTCGGAATCTCTTGTAACTCTCCTGGACAGTCTCCTTCTTTAAGTTGGTGAATGCTGCCATTTTGGCATTTGGAGGAGTTTTGTTGAACTCTTGCTCAACTGTACGGGGGATGTGGTCACAGAAATTATCTGACAGCCATGACTGGGTGCTCCTGTTTGTGTAGCATGGTGCAGAGTCTTGTTACCAGATATAAGGTCTTCCAGTAGTCACCCTCTTGACCCAGGATAGCACCACCTCCTCCAGGCACTTGATGTAGGCCTCCGTGTTGAGCCTGAGGCCATGTGTGAAGATGAATGGAGGCATAACGTTGCCATTACTAGTGATCACCCCAAACACCATGATGTTGACTGGGTATTTGATTTTTATCACTCTCAGTACATGTTTTGGGGACACAGCAAGCCAACGGTTGTTCTGTGTGTTCACCATCTGTTCATATTGGCATTTCCGGTGCAAATGCCAAGCAGTATAGCATGTTGTTTCCAAATTTCTGGCAGAGTAAATAGCATGGTGCTGTTTTTCTCACAGGTGGTGCCCAACTTCCCCTACTATACTGTGTAAATGACAAAATCAAAAACAAATAATGTGCATATGCAAAATTAAGAATATCAAATGGTGACAATTTATCTATTACACTCTGTATATATATATCTGTATGTGTATTGTGTGTGTGTGTGCATATATACACACACAGAATTTATATAGTTGTATGGATTGCATGTGTCTATGTATATACATTTGTGTAAAGATGTATTTTCTGCACACACACAGAAAATTGTAATACATAGTTGTGCCCTCTTATCAACTCTACCATCTTCAATATGAAGGTTGCAAAGAGCTCATTATCAGCACATGTGCACCCACATTGATATAAGCAATCATGCATGTAGTTGAATTGCTATCAGTTTTCCTTGACTAATTCAGAGTCAGAGTAGTGTTTAATTACTCACTTAATCACGTGATCAGATTGACTTACCAGTCATGCCAATCCTCTTTGACCACCACCCCTTTTCAGTGACATCAAGGAGAGAACACAATACACAAGATAATAGGACAAGCATGTCACTGGGAATCACTCTCATAGTTGGCTATAGGAAGTTAAGTGATCGCTTCAAGCTTTTCAATTCATTCCACACATACACAACCTTCATATGAGCCTACTTCTTTATATATATAAAAGAAACTGAACTTCTTTTCAGTAGAGGTAACATAAAAATTCTACTTTTATTTTATTTTTTAATTCCATTTCATTTCCTTGAAAATTTGGGAGACTTTCTGTACCTGTGTATAAACCAAGTAACAATTCCCACATTTCTTCTCATTAAACCTATTTTATTTTTATTCACACACACACGTACACACACACAGGGGCAGAAAAGTTTTTGGCTTTAAGGATGTCACAAAAGGCCCAGTTGGAGGCCCAACCCTCCAAGTTCTTTTATAGGGTTTAGAAAAACTGAAGGACCACCGCAGTAAGTGTGTGAATTTGAGAGGGGAATATGTTGAATATAATCATAAGTGATCCTCCTGGAAGTTTTTAGCACCCCTTTGTGCACACATACGCATGCACGCACAACGCACACACACAAACTTGTGAACAACCAAATTTAGTTGAGCTTCATAATGCACATCTCATCACCCCATTTCTCCATACCTCCCTCAAACCCAACTTCCTTATTACAGTTACCGAAAGCCTCTGACCTTTCTAACCCCATTAACTGCCTTGGCTCCAGGATTTTAGGATAGCTGGTCTACTGCCATGCTGTTTATACTGCCAGTCACCTGGGCCACCTCAGGCTGTTGAACTCTGCATGCCTGAACAATTGAACAGGTGGATGGTTATTTTTAGGACAACAGCTATTCTCTTATCTTTTGATAATGACGGATATAAAACTCTCTCTCTCTCTCTCTCATTGTGTGTGTGCTTTTGCTCACATACATACACACCAACCAAAATGTATTCAAAAGAATAGTACTGAAAATAAAACAAAAAAATTGTAATAAAATTGAAATTCTGAGAAAGGCTATTGGATGAATGCTTCCTATAATTTTAAAGGCCTGTCTGGTTACACTTGGTCATATTGGGTCACACTTATTCTCTTTGAGAATTACATTACTTTGTGCACTGATAGTTTATACTATTGAATTTGTACTGACTTTTTTTTGCATATTATTTCTACAATGGTTTTTTAGAATTTTGTATTCTTTCTTGCAAAAGACTTTTTTTTTATACACTTTTGTTTGATTTACTTTTGAACTATCTTGGGTGTTGTTTCCATGTTTTGGACTTTGTTTCCAATTCTCTAACTGATACAGTTCTAGGAATTAGCCATCAGTATGCAGGTGATCTCATGGATAGCCAATTTTAACCTTTGTTATGTATTGAACTATAATACACTGAAGGTAGTCTTGATGGACATTTACCTGACTTAATTTCATTAATGAACTTAATGCTAACTCTCACCTTGCTAGCATCACCCTTAATCATAGCTTATACCAAGTTTGCTTAGTTACCACCAAACTACTAAGTATGGATCCCTATTAAAGGCTGCTAGATCAAGGAATGTGGGATATAAGGGCTAGCTCTTGCCTAAAAATGCTTGTAGTTGCTTCACTAAGAAGGCGGCATTGGTAGTTTCCCCTTCTTGATACAAACCTTAATTCATCTTATCTGAGTTCATTTTCTTCCTAATTAAGTGTGCTTATAACTCTGTAACTTTCCATAAGGCTATCAGTTTGATGTCTTTGTAGCTTTTCATTTGTAGAATATTTCCTTTACCTTTGTAGCAGCTGATGAGGATACTGCTATGCTATTCATTTTGAGTGACATTTCCAGGTACTTTCTGATTGGCTGTGCAACTATCAGGTTTTATTTCAGATATTCCAGTATCATAGCAACTATCCTTGATGATCGAGCTACTTACCCTACTGTTATACCCTTAAGGTTCTTTTCAACCATATTGTTGCCAAATTTAGTAGCTAGTCCTTCTGTTGGGACTATTTGGGGTAGCCCCACTACTTTTCCATGCATTTCCTTTATCCAGCATTGTCCATTGTAACATTTCTTCCTTGCTGGCATGAGTGAGGATGTGTGTATTGCTATCATTATATGCACACCTTTTCACCAATAACATCCTAATTCATTCATGCACATGTGTTGTGTGTAAGATGACTTGCCTCGTAGAGTCCCCCCTCCTCCCAGCTTGTCAGCTCCTATGCTAACCCAAGCTAGCATAGAGAACACTTTAAATGATGATGATGATATGCAGTCTTTTCACAAATCGCATTTTCATTTACACATACATGTGTGAATTTATGTGTCAATACTTACACATACATGTGTATGCATGTATTAATGTATGTATGTGTGTGTGTGTGTGTGTGTGTGTGTGTGTGGAGGCACATGGCCTAGTGGTTAGAGCAGTAGATTCGTGGTCGAGGGATCGCTGGTTTGAATCTCAGACTGGGTGATGTATGTGTTTATGAGTGAAACACCTAAGCTCCATGTGGCTCTGGCAGAAGGTAATGGCGAACTTCTGCTAACTCTTTTGCCACAACTTTCTCTCACTTTTTCCTCCTGCATCTTGCAGCTTACCTGCGACAGACTGGCGTCCTGTCCAGGTGGGGGACCTATACGCCAAGGAATCCGGGAAACCGGCCCTAATGAACCAGGCATGGCTTGAGAAGGAACCAACAAAACAATATATATATATATATATATATATATATATATATATATGTCTGTCCATATGTATTTGTGAGTGTATATATGTATCTGGATGCATGTGTGCACATGTTTGTATAAATATATACCTACATGTATTTTATTTTTAATTTGCAAGTGAATATTTCAAGTGCAAGTTACCTTAAATATAACTGGGTTAATATCCATCAATTAGATAACAACTTCATGGTTATCTACTCCTTCTTTGCTTTGTCCTTAATTCTTTTCTAATCCTTTTTGAAGCTTCATGTTTACGATTTAATTTATTAAGTCACTGGTCTGTTCTTGCAATAAACTAATTGACTTGTTTTGTTGTTTTGGTTCAGTAATCTTTGTATACAAACCTACAAACTGTAAATCTTGCTAATCTCTGCGTGTATGTATATGTGCAACATGTGTGTCTATTTATGTTTGTATGCTTGTGTTTTTATTCCCACTGGTATACTTGTAAGTAAAAATATATGGATAGATGTATACATTTACAGCTGTAGTATACTGTTCATTTCTTATAAATATATCAAGGACATGACATAGCTGAAAAATCTAGATGGAATGTAATGTAATGCAAAAACCTTAGCCACTCAGAAATTTATAAATGTCAGTTTGATAGATCTCTTGATAGCACATCCTATTAGCAATGATCTCTTCTTTTAGGTTGACTGTATTTGTGAATTAGGTGTTGGTGTTTCTCCTTCACAAGACCTGATGTGTGTCATACAATGACTTGAACTCTCTTGCTTGAGCTAAAGGGATACTGTCTTTAGACAATTTTTTCTTATCCCAATTATATATATTTACACGCACGCGCACACACACACACACACACACACACACACACACACACCATAAGAATTTTAAAACTTTGTGAGAATGTGAAACAAAGCTTTTTTGGAACAGTGGATCTCAAGCAAAGACAAAAAAACAAAACTAAATAACAGTATAAATATTAGGTTAAAAACTCTTTTGGGTGGGAAGAAGTCCAGGACTGCTGCTGCTACTACACACATGCACATCATCATCACATTCTTCATGTTTAGGTTTTGTAAAAATTTTCCTGGTGATTTATACTTTTGCTTGGTTTGGTGATGTAATATTTCAAATATTAATTGATCACATCAGGTATTATCATATTAAGCTATCCACCACCAAAACATACCACAGCTGCTGCCACCACCATCGTCATCACCACTGAACAAGTATCAGTGAAATTTCATACCGATTGCATATATTGATCAATAGTAAATCCGTCTCTGCTACCTGGATTATTTATCTATTCTAAGTTACTTTCAGCTGTTTCACTCTGAGCATAAAGCTAGTGAACACACTTAATCTAGATTTAACAGTTGTCCAAAAAAAAAAAGCAACAAAAAAAAAAAAAAGAAAAACAAACGTTAACACAGAAAAACAAAACCAAAAAAAAAATTGAAGAAAAAGAAGAAAAAAAAGTTTTACATCTGACAGATGACTACAAAGATCTTTTGCCAAGTTACTGCAAAAGTGCTGGTGCATTCTAAGAACATTTGCAGAATATACCCAGTTAATGGATATTTTGTCCCACTATTTTCTTCTCAATGAAGATATTTCTGGTTTTAGCAGAGATAATCTGGCAGCCCCATTGACATGGAAACAAAAAGATCTCATTCAATGCAACCATCTTATTCAGATCCTAAGTTATATCTTGATTTACTGAAACCTGCTGAATTGTTCTTTTGGAATAGTTTTGCTAACATCAGAGATGTCCTTTCGGATGAGGAGCAGTTTTACGTAAATAGCTTTGTTTTCTTTTTTTTCATTTCATTTTTTTCTTTCCTGTTTTGAATACTTCTAAAAGCCGCATAAATATTAGTTTATCAATCCAAATTAATTTCCTTGCTCAGTTTTTGTAGGTTTTTTTTTTTTTTTTTTGCTTTAATCTTATATTTTTGTTCAGAGAAGGTGCCTCGGTTATATGAACTATATGTTCTTTTCCTTTTTGTAAGCCAACTAAAGGGAATATAGCAGCTATCTTTCTGCTTTCTGATTCATCAAAACAGCACCTGAAATAGGCTAGCTTTCTACAAAATCATCTTATGCTACTATAAGTATAATGCTTTAGATTTTGTGTGAACTCTGTCCTTAAAACCTCTCCATCAACCTAAATTAATTTGAACATTAGAAAAACTGACAAATGGATAAATGTTTAATTGCATCCTTAATTCATAAAAGTGACTATTAACAAATAGAAAATGCCAGATAAAATTTCAGTTTATTATGTAATCTGGTGTAAACACAGATTTCTTCTTTAGTATAGCTGTGTTTGAACTATTTATTTGTGTGTGTGTGTATGTATGGGTGTCCATTCTTCTGAAAAAGTCAAAGTTTTAGCCCACATTTTTCAGCTAAATTTCAGGAGTTTACAGTTACATGGATATTAGATTTTAGGAGCTGAAATTAAAGTACAACCCAAATACATCAGAAGTAAAGACTTAAACGATCTTGTAAATGAATAAGAGTGAAGTCAGGGGCAAAATGAATGAATTAATAGTATTAGTACCAATAATTATCTGGTATACATTTTAAAAACACTTGTCAAACAAAGGAAATATGGCCCTAAGAATATTGATTCTTGTTTTACTTGTATCCATCACATTTAGTTGATTAACTTCATCATGGTTAGTCACACTCATCATTGTACTGTATTTTGATAAATTAAATAATTCAATGCAGTTTAAGGATACAGATGATTAAAACAGAAACAGTAAATATATTAATAGAAATGAATTACTTATAAACTTTATGCTTGCAGAACTGAAATAGTAATTTATTATGGCTTTTAAACTAAAATTACATGGTAGATCTTAAGCCTTTTAAATGTGTAAGTTTATTAAAATTCTGCAAAAACTACACTACTCATCATCTCCAGCACTGAATAAACTTTATAATCATCAAGATGAATGATGTCATTTTACAGTTCTTCTTCATCATTATAGTTTGAACATCGTCTTCATCATCATCATTCCATAGATATTTGTCGTCTTATATTACCATGTGGTACATTGAAAATTCTGCATTTCTTGAATGATTTGATAATAATGTTAGCTTAAATTTTCATGCATGAATTAATGATCCCTCCACAAATCAGAGACAGGGATGGAGCCTGTATATTGCTTCATGTAGGACTTTCTCATCTTTGGCATTTTTTTTCCCAAGTAAAATTATAGTTTCATCTGCTTTTCTCTTGTTTATATTTCAACAGAACTGTTTTTTCCTTACTTCATTTCTCTGGCATGCCAAATTAAGAGTTGTGTAATCTGTTCCTCACGACATGTTTAATAAAGAATGGTAGGAAGAATTAATTTCCATACTATAACATTTATATACAGGACAATCCATAGCAAATGTTGATTGTTACCTTCAAAAAGATTAGGATTAACTTTTTACACAAGATACCCTTCCATTAAAAGAGTCAGGTTTTATTCAAGTAAATATTTCGTGTGTGTGTGTGAGAGAGAGAGAGAGAGAGAACAAAACTGAACTTCATTCCCAGACACTTTTTCTGCCTGAAAATATTTGTAATATCTGCAGTAGGGTCTGTTTGTCCAAAGCCAGACTTGCTGGTTGCATGAAATCTTATGACAGCATTTACTAATTG
>NC_043011.1:23547452-23604952 GCF_006345805.1 Octopus sinensis | reverse complement strand
CAGTACTCCATACTCTGCAGTGATGGTATGGTCTTAGTGACCACTGTTGCTACCTTTTCTTGCATTTTTATATTAAATGAAGTTTTTTTTTTTTTTATTTATAGAAACCAACCTCAGAATTGATGGCTGCCATCCAACTGGGGATTGGTCAAAGTGTTGGTGGACTCTCATCCAAACCAGAGCGTGATGTACTCTTACAAGATTTTGCTGTAGTTGAAAGTGTGTTTTTTCCAAGGTAAGAAATATTTATATTTAAAATGGTTCTAATTCTAAATTATTGACTTGACAAAAGCTTTTGTAGAATTTCATCATGAAGACCAGTGTCACAATATTATATACACATGGACTTTCTTCAAATTAATAAAATTGATTTGAATAAAAACTACACAATTTCTTGATTATTGAACGTCAGAAAAGTTCATAGGCTAACCAAGATACTCTCATAGAATGTGACCAAAATGGTCCTCGTAGTGGTCCACAAACTTCTTCGATTGGTGTTGTGGTGTTTGGATCCTATTGATGAAGCTTTCATCATGTTGGTCAAAGACATCAACAGCAGATATGATGTCATTATCACTGCAACACTGGTTCCCAGCCAAGTGTGTTTTTCATGTTGGGGCCAATTCAGTTTAGTTAGATGGGGCCAATTCAAGAGAATAGGGAGGATGATCAACCAGTTCAAAGCCACAGTCAGTCATGTACAGCAGCTGTTGAAACCAACTTGTGTGCAGGAACATTGTCCCGATGAAACAAGACCCATTTTGTCAGTTTTCCTGGGTGTTTGGTCTTGATAGCCTTTCATTACTGCCTCAGCAAGTTGGAATAGTACTCTCCATTGATGGTGTGGCCCTTTTGAAGATAGTCAATAAACATAATGCCTTTTGCATCCCCAAGAAACTGAGGACATCACCTTCCTTGCAGATGTGATGACTTCTTTTTCTGCAAATACTTGATAAAACCACAATGCTAATTTTGCCCATCTTCTAGAGAAGTTGCTACTAATTACTTTTGAAGTCTTCTTTGAAGAGTTCAATGTCAGTTTACTGGGAATGAAACAATGCAGTTATTTAATAAGAAAAATTTAAATGAATGCATGCAAAATTTCACAGCTCTTGCATCACTCTTTCATAGTCAGCCTATGAACTTTTCAGCCCATCTTCATATGACAAATAGTTCAATGCTTGAATGAATAATCAGTTATGATAGTTCAGTAGTTTCCTCTTAATCCACACACACACACACTTGTTTTAGGTTTTTAATAGAGGAAACAATGATATAAATTAGCAATTTATGATAGATTGAAGAAACTAATTTAAATATTGCTTTCATCAACTTTTCTTTTGTAATCAGTATGTTAACATGGTTGATAAATGCATATATACACACACGTGAGCACATAACACAAATTGGCAAGTTAGTCGCATATTCTTTTGTTGTGGGGAACTAAAACTAGTTGTTAGTCATATGCTGTTTTGCATTTAACATTCCATACTGCCAATGTCAACTTTGCCTTGCATCTCTCCTAGTTTGATAAAATAAAGCACCAATCATATACTTGGATCAATGTAATTGACTTACCTGCTCTCATCAAAATTGTTGGCCTTCTTTCTAAATCAGAAACCATTAAAAAAATTTTTATTTTACAATTAGGGCTTACTTAAGTAATGTATTTTGTGAGGGTCTCAACAGTTGCTGACATTGGAGAAACCAGGATTAGAGACTGGAAATTCAACTTAAATGTTATGAATATTGACAACGATAATATAACTATTTTTATAATATAAAACCATTTATTTAGATGGTTTTATATTATGAAAGTAGTTGTGTCCTTCTAAGAAGATCTTTACTTGTAAATAAGCCTTTGTGGCTTTTCTTTATTCATATGGCACACACCTTGTTGAGAACATCTCAAGGTCATCCTCATTATACTGCAAGGGTTTCTTACATGATTGTAACTACTGAACAGTTGTATATCTGGACTGTCAAAACTGTTCTGTTAAACTTACATTTTTTCTGACAATAATAATAGAATGTGCTGATTTAAAAAAAAAAAAAAATCAAAAGCAAAAGACCCCCCCCCCACACACATTAGTAGAATTGAAGTCCAACAAGAGATTAATTAATCACTGAAACATACAATTTCTCTGATGTTGAAATTTCTGCAGAGAGGGTCACTAATGTGATGTCAGGGTTTGAACTTTTAACCCCACTTTCTCTTTGTGTCACTTTTGGAATGTGACCCAAGTCTGATGGAGATATTTTTCAAATGGAAGTTTATGACAATGTTAGAATGTTACTGTGAAAACTGAGAGAGGGGAAACTGCAAGCAGATTCAACCACACTTTTTGAAAAATTAGAAAATGCTGTTTCACACAACATAAAACTTCAAATACTAACATGAATCTTTAGTGGCCAATCTTCCTTGTTCAGCATTTGATGACATGTTTCAAGATTTTTAAAAAGCTAAAAGTGATAGGTAACTATGTAACCTGTATTTCTTCAGGAGTTTCCAGTGTTAGACCAGTCAGCTGTTCCACTGGCACTTGTTAATAAAATAAATAGATCAGTCTGATTGTATGTTAATTATACTGCAAGACTTAATGACATTCTAGAAACAAACCAATTCTTACCTATGGTTTGTACCAGAAAAAATTTTACCCACCATCAATAATAGTAAATATTTTATCAGACCTGATTTAGCTGTACCACACTTGAAAATTAAAAGTTTCACTTAAATACAGGGAATATAGGGAACTTAATATTGTCATCATTCATAAGGACGTATCCCAGTTTAACCACTTTAATTTTAGGGTTAAGCATCCCTACAAAGGTTATGGGCACTGACTATCCCTCTTTTGGCTAAGCTATATCACCACTACCACCACTATTCTAACACTCGCATGGGTTATACAGAGCTCCACTTTTCCACACTCACAAGGGTTGTACAAAGCTGGATACCCTTCCTATTGTCAGCCCGCATCTGTTTCCAAGTAATATTTCCCCACAACCAAACATGGTTTTCATAGAAGACTAGAAACAAAGGTCACTGCTTGCATGACAGTGACATTCTTTACAACTATCATGTGAAGCCAAGCAAGGAGACAGTAATATGCATG
Source organism: Octopus sinensis (assembly GCF_006345805.1). NCBI lineage: Eukaryota > Metazoa > Mollusca > Cephalopoda > Octopoda > Octopodidae > Octopus > Octopus sinensis. Next base: position 23,601,836 of record NC_043011.1, on the reverse strand, counting down.
CATGCACACGCGCACACACACACACACACACACACTCTCTCTCTCTCTCTCTCTCTCTCTCTCTCTCTCTCTGAGCTTCTTTCATTTTACAACTGCCAAATCAATTCACAAGGCTTTGGTCAGCTTGAGGCTATTTGCTCAAGGTATCATGCATGCTGATTAATAACAGTCAGAAGATTTAATCAAATATAAAAAAAAAAGTGTACTTTGTTTACAAGTACCACTTCTGTGCTGCTCACAGATCACAAATTAAAATTGTCAATTTTTGATAGGAAAAGCAGCAGCCAAGTCTATTCTGCTTGTGAGCTGGCAGAATTGTTAGCATGCTGGACATTTCATCTGCCTTTACGCTCTGAGTTCAAATTCTGTTGAGGTTGACTTTGCCTTTCATCCTTTCAGTGTCAGTAAAAACAAATACAAGTTGAGCACTGGAGTCAATGTAATGGACTAGCACTCCTTCCCCCCAATTTCAGGCTGTGTGCCTGTAGTAGGAAAAAAAATTGCAATGGGTTGCTTAGGACAGGTTTTTAAAATTCAGTATATTGAAAACCCAACATTTTACCAGGCTGGTGATTTATGATCAATTCCAACGCACCCGTCATAGTTTCAAGCATGGCCACATACCCATTGGACCTAATATCAATCAGTTTAATTGCTAATGTCATTGGTGCACTTCATAAACTTAATTTAATTTAATAAACTTAATTGGTGCACTTCATAAACTTTTTACAGTCATGTTGCTTTAGAAAAAAAAAAAAATACTATTGGCCTAGTTCCATCCACAGAGATGAATCATGGTGATTTTCACCCATACTGTGTTTTGTGGATTCTCGTCTCACATTTTCAGTTTAATAATCCATTCTCATGATGATTTATCTTTATCTTTCTTCCTTTGCTTGTTTCAATCATTGAACTTCAGCCAACCTGGGGCACCATCTTGAAGGGTTTAGTCAAACTAATCAACCCCAGTACTTATTTATTAAGCCTGGTACTTATTCTGACAGTTCTGTTTTGCTGAACGTCTAAATTACGGGGATGTAAACAAACTAACACCAGCTGTCAAGCTGTCAGAAAGACGCACACATAGATATGTACATATACATTTCAGTTTCCATTTACCAAATCCTCACAAGGCTTTGGTTAGCCTGAGGCTACAGGAGAAGACATATACCCAAGGTGGCACATAGTGGGACTAAACAAGGAACCATGTGGTTGGGAGGCAAGCTTCTTACCACACAGCCATGTCTGTGATTCATTGGATTTACAGTTTACCCCAGTGTTTCCCAACTAATTTTCCCCCAGGCCCCACTGTAACTTTCAAGAAAAATATATGCTCCTCCAGTGATTGGGAAAAAACTTTATTTTTAATATTTCATAATTATATATTTTCCTTAAAGAAATATCCACACTAGGGCATTAGAATACAGTAATTCCTCGGCCATTGTGGGTGTTATATTCCAAAACCCCCTGTGATAGGTAAAAATCCATGAAGTAGAAACAATACTGTAGTGTATATTATTTTATTATGTTTATAATTTGTATATATTTTATTATAAATGCAAGACAACACTAAAGAGGACTCAACGTAAGCTTAACTAATAAACCGTGATAGGTGAACCACAATTGGTGAACTGTGACATGGCAAGGGATTACAGTAGTGCTATAGTGTTGCAACCAGTCTTCACACAGTATGCTAAGCTGAATATAGGTGTAATGCTTGCTATGAAAAAAATGATTTTCACAATTCTATGTCCCACTAAAAAGAAAAGAAAAAAAAAAGAGAGAGAAAATTTTGGGTCGCATACCCCACCATGATTTTTCCAGGCCCCGCTGGTGGGGCATTTACCCTACATTGGAAATCACTGGTTTAGCCAGTCACATTGTCTTGAGGAACATTTCTGTGAAACTTTGAAGTATTGGTTGTATAAAGGCATGCAGCTTCTTATATTCTCTATAGATAGAATATATTAGTGGTGGTGGTGGTGGTGGTAGTAGTAGTAATTTTTTTCTACAATAGACACAAGGCCTGAAATTTTGTGGGAGAGGGCTAGTCATTACATTGACCCAGGTGCTCAATTGATACTTATTTCTTCAACCTCCAAAGGATAAAAGGCAAAGTTGACCATGATGGAATTCGAAATCAAAGCGTAAAGGTGGATAAAATGTTGCTATGCGTTTTGTCTGGCCTTCTAATAATTCTGCCAGCTCACCACCTTAATAATAATAATAATAATAATAGGTTTTGAGCAAGACTCTTTATTTCATGTTGCTCCAGTTCACTCAGCTGTAGAAATGAGTTGTGACATCACTGGTGCCAAGCTGTATCGGCCTTTGCCTTTCCCTTGGATAACACTGGTGGTGTGGGGAGGCTGGTATGCATGAGCGATTGCTAGGTGCAATCCCATGATCATTCATGACTGAAGGGAGTCTTTACTCATTTTAATAATAAAAATAATAATAATTCGTTCGTTTATTGGCCACAAGGGCTAACAAAAATCAATTAAAACATAAAGGGACAAAACACAGGACAAAATTTACAAAGGGTTTTGTCCGTTTGAAAAAGTCCGTGTACAAAAGCAGGATAACAACGAAATATAAGTAACAATTAAAACTCCCAATAGGGGAAGGTGCTTCGAACGGTTACTCGTGGAAAAACCCATAAAAGCCACAATGATAATAATAATAATAATAATAATTATAATTATGATGATGATAATATAGCTAGTCACTAGTGTGACTGTGTGGCACCTTGGGCACATATCCTGAGCTGACAAAATTCTCGTGAACAGATTTGGTAGACAAAAGCTGAAAGGAGCCTGTTATTTGTGATTGTGTGTATGTTTGGGTCATGTTGTCTTGACATAATATGACAGTTTTAAATAAGTATCATTGTCATATAAGCAGCCTTATTGATTTCCAATATTCTGGGAAAACATTATCTTGCTAGGAAATGGGAGGGTTGGCAACAGGAAGGGCATCTGACTATAGAAAATCTGCCTCAATAAAACTCCATCTGACACATGCAAACATAGAAAAGTGGATGTTAAAACTATGATGATATAAGGTTAGTTGAAACACTGTTGAATCTGTGTGTCAAGAACGGAGTACACATCCAGAACATGTTGACTTCTTTTCCTCTTTTCCAACTCTCTTAATTTCACAAGACCCACCACCAGCATCCTCTTATCTCGTCTTTTATTCCAAGTGGCTCTAAAGTGGAATATGACTACTAAATCAACCATTTCTGAAAATTCTCACTCCCCCATCAACTCTGAATTCATTTCTGAAAATTCTCACTCCCCCATCAACTCTGAATTCATTTCTGAAAATTCTCACTCCCCCATCAACTCTGAATTCATCTGTCTCTGGAATTTGAAGACTTGCAATGTCAACAGCAGCAGCTACATTTTCTCTTCCTATTAATTCTCTGAATGTATATTTAAACAAGCAGTTCTCATGTTAGAGAGTGTGAGGGTATTTCAAAGAAATTCAAGCTTTTTTTTTTTTAACATACTGAATCCTACTGATAAAAGTGAGTCCCGGCAGTAGCATAGGCATGGCTGTGTGGTAAGAAGCTTGCTTCCCAACCATGTGGTTCAGTATTTAGTCTCACTGTGTAGCACCTTGGGCAAGTGTCTTCTACTATAGTCTCGAGCCGACCAAAGCCTTGTGAGTGGATTTGGTAGACAGAATCTGAAAGAAGCCTGTTTTATGTGTGTGTGTCTTTGTATCTGTGTTTGCCTCCCACCATCACTTGACAACCAATGTTGTGTGTTCATATCCCTGTAACTTAGCGATTAAGCAAAAGAAACTGATAGAATAACTACTAGGCTTACAAAGAATAGGTCCTGGGGTTGATTTCTTCAACTGAAAAACTCTTTAAGTCCATGCTCCTGCATGGCCACAGTCAAATGACTGAAATAAGTAAAAAATAAAAAAATAGAAGAATCTTGAATCTTATTGATAAAAGGAGTACCAGCATTACTCCTTTTGAAACATATTACTTTGCAACAAATCAAGATACTTCAGATAGTGATCAAAATACCTTCCCAAGCCTCAAGAGTGTGACTGCATGAAAAAGCAACTTGGGTCAGCAAAGCTGTATATACTGTCTATGCATGTGCTATTCTTTCTTCTCATATCAATTATCAGAGGCTGGCAATCACAGAATACATTCATTGGATTATATACATGTGTCATCTTTTTAGGTTGACCCTAGCTTTGAGAAGATAAATGTTAGAGCCACCACACTGTTACATGCTGCTCACGAGGTGGTGCTAGGATTAGATTAATGCTTCGGCATTACTCAATAGACTGATCTTATACTGTGAAAATGATTAAATGGGAGATATTTACCTGCAATTATTGATCAAATGGAAGCACTCCGTCGGTTACGACGACGAGGGTTCCGGTTGATCCGAATCAACGGAACAGCCTGCTCGTGAAATTAACGTGTAAGTGGCTGAGCACTCCACAGACACGTGTACCCTTAACGTAGTTCTCGGGGATATTCAGCGTGAAACAGAGAGTGACAAGGCCGGTCCTTTGAAATACAGGTACAACAGAAACAGGAAGTAAGAGTGAGAGAAAGTTGTGGTGAAAGAGTTCAGCAGGGATCACCACCATCCCCTGCCGGAGCCTCGTGGAGCTTTAGGTGTTTTCGCTCAATAAACACTCACAACGCCCAGTCTGGGAATCGAAACCGCGATCCTATGACCGCGAGTCCGCTGCCCTAACCACTGGGCCAATGCGCCTCCACGATTGATCAAATACTTCCTGTATATGTACACATGGAATTGGGAACATTTTTTTGTGCTTTCATGGGTGTTCTCTTTCTATCATAAGGCATTGTTAAGTGTATACTGAACAGTTAAATATCTGTAGCAGTGAAATGTGATAAATCCATAAATGGTTTCATTATACTTCATTATTTATGAAACTATCCAGTCTCCTGTTAAATCCATCTGAATTAACAGCTGAATGTATAAGCATATTTTATTTCCTTGCTTCTTCTGACCACATTAATATTGAATAAAAACATAATCAGCTGCTGAAGTAAATCGGTTTTTTTTTTCGTCAATCACTGCCTGCTTTAAATAACCAGCAAGAAATCTTTAGCTAATTAAATTGTTTATTGCTAATGTTATAAATTAATCAGAATATGGGGAGTAGATGATATGACAAAGTATTGAATAAAATGCTGTTCAGTATTTTGATAGACTTTTTACAAGTTTAAAATCTCACTGGAGTTGATTTTCTTATTCATCCCTCTGGAGTGACAGTTAAATATAGTAGTGTTGTTATACTAAAAATTGATTTGATTGACTAAACTTCCTTGTATAAATCTGTTACTTTGAACCAATGTAAGAAATTAATATTATAAATTAATCAACAGCTAGGAGTTCTTAGAATTGATAGAATGCTACAAGAGAGAATGTTATATGGTATTTAATCTTATCAGTCCTAATTCTAATTTTAAACCCTGCTGTTGATGTTGTCTTTCATCTTTTGGGGTTTGATATAATGTGAATACTAATGCAGACTGTTCAATCATAAGTATTGACAGCAAAAATTATCGTTGTGCCTAGTCAAAAGAAATCAATAATCTTGATTAATCAAGTCAAGCAGATGTGATCTACATTTCAAGGATATATTTTCTTTTAGGTTCCTTTCTATAAGAATATATTAGCCATCATTCATATTTGTTCTTATAAGCTTCTGTAGTCGTGTCAGCTTGGTTTACCAAGATATTTCTGTCTGTGCAGGCTTTATATCCCATATCAATGTCGCACTATCTTTTATAACATCTTTCTCAGACTTAAACAGATACCCTTTTCCTACAGTCCCCATTTTATAACATTTGAGAGGTTTTTAAGAAAAATAAGTTTCAATGCTAAGAAACTCACTTTGCAACTATATGGGTTTGGGTTCAGTCCCATTATGTGGCACCTTGGCAAGTGTCTTCTACTATAACTCTGGGCCAACCAGAGCCTTGTAAGTGAATTTGGTAGACAGGATCTGTGTAGAAGCCCATTGAGTATGTATATATTTGTGTGTCTGTATGTCCTTGTGTTTGTGGGTGTCTCCTCACTACATGATTATTGGTACTGGTTTGTTTATATCTCTGTAACGTAGTTGTTCAGCAAAAGATACTGATAGAATAAGTACCAGATTTAAAAAAAAAAAAGTACCGGTCTAATTTGTTCAACTAAAACATTCAAGGCAGTGTCCCATCATGGTTACAGTCCAGTGATTGAAACAAGTAAAAGATAAAGATTAAGAATAAAGGCTCTGAGTTCAAACCAAACCATGGGATAAGTCTGCATATCTTGTGAATGGAGAATCAAACAATGTAGGACAAAGGTACATGAAAGATACAGTTGATAGTCTTGAAATGTTTAATTATTTCAACAGTAACTGATTTCACAAACTCAGATGAATAGTGATATACTTTCTCTGCTACCTAATGATAATTTTTATTGGCTTGAACAGTGATTCACAAAATTTTACAACAGAGCACTTATACCATTTTCAAAAAAAAAAAAAAAAAAAAAAAAAAAAATCACAGAACCCATGCTTAGATTTTATAGATATCTCTCATTACCCTGATTTTAGTAAGGTATTAACTCTTAAGCATTTTATCTGGCCATATCCAGGTAAAAATATTCTACCTGTTTTTTGTTAAAACTGACCAGATCCAACCTCTCACCCTTGCCTTACAATATCATTCTACAAATATACAAATACACCATTGAAATCTCAAAGCTACAAGATAAGGTATGATTAATTCAAAACTATGTGTATAAATAAGCAATATTGACAAAGAAATCTGAGTGCTAAAGGGTTAATTGAAACAAAAGACTATTTTAGAGATAGAATTTATTCATTAAACAAATAAAAAAAAAAATCCCTAATAATATATGTTTAGAACATGAATGTTGAAGCATTGAGAAATATGTGAATAAATATTTATTAATATTGTTGTATTTCAGGATGGTCATTTTTTTTTTTTTTTTGCCAAATAAACAGGTGCACTTTATATTTGTTCTTTACTCATTTATTACTGTTCTTATTCTGACTCATGTCCATTCTCCAGAAATCTTTCATCACACATCTCTGACCTCTTCAGCGACGCTTTTCATCCTTGTGTGTGCTCCTGCCCCACTTAGTCTACTCTGTTCTTCTATGATGTGTATCCTTATATTAATGATGTGTCTCAATCTGAATTTAGTTATATAAGTTATATAATAATAGTTCATTATACATTGAATTAATAACCGCTTAGATTTGAAACAAAGGTTGAAAGGTTACGGAAGATGTTTTCCCCTTTTTTGCCATCAAATGGGTTTTTAAATTATTATAAGCTATTATTTATGGTAGAATTCATGCTGAGACACGTTCTTAATAAAAAACACAAAAGTTAATCATTTTGAAAACGGTTGATACCATTCTTGGGGTGCAGGGGGCCATTTGTTTTTAATTAAATGACATCTTCATCACGCCTCAGGAATTTTTCATAAAACCAATTTTGATAGACACTGGACTATATTAAAAGACTAATATTGATTTCAAATTTTGGCACAAGGTCAGGAATTTCAGGGAAGGCCTGAACTCTTTACATGAACACCACCCTGTACTTAACTCCATGTCCCCCTACATGGCCTTGCTATTTGCTTTTGAGCCAAATTAACTAACTAACTAACTAAGTTGATTATATTAACCCCAGTAATCAACTAGTACTTACTTCATTAACCCTGAAGGATGAAAGGTAAAGTTGGCCTTGGTGGAACTTGAACCCAGAACATAAAGACAGACAAAATGCCACTAAGCATTTTGCCTGATGTGCTAATGATTCTGCCAGCTCATTGCCGAAAACTATACGATTAGGAATCCATTTTTGGATCAGTAAATCAGTTTCTTTTTTGTTATAGTCCATTCTCTTACAATATAAAAAAAAAAAAAATTCAAATGACAGTTTTTTTGCAAAACCTTGTGTCTTCAATTAACCTCCTGATCTCTTTTTTTCTTTCAGTGAAGGTAGTAATCTTACACCAGCTCATCACTACAGTGATTTTCGATTCAAGACGTATGCTCCTGTAGCGTTTCGATATTTCCGTGAACTATTTGGAATCCATGCTGATGATTTCATGGTAACTATAGAATTTTTACCTTGTTTTACCTGTTGGGAATTGTAGTAATTTTTCAGTGAAAACAAGCAAAGGGGTATTTTGCACTAAATAGTTAAGCTAATGTTTTAAAAGTAATTTTAGTAGAATTTTAATAGTCATAAGATTTGTAAAGAGTAGATTAGATTTATCCCTATATAGTGTTAAAAAGAATTGAGGGGGGGGGGACCAAAAAACAAAAACAAATTGATTCACTTTGCATAGGTGTGGCTGTTTCAGGGTGCAGGCATGGTTATATGGTTAAAGGGCTATGGTCTTGGGTTCATTCTGACTGCATGACATCTTGGGCAAGCGTCTTCTACTATAACCTGAGGACCAAAGCTTTGTGAGTGGATTTGATAGATGGAAACTGAAAGAAGCCTGTTGTGTGTGTGTGTGTGTGTGTGTAATGGTGCCACATAAACAACACCTACTACACTCTGTGGAGTGATTGGTGTTAGGAAGGGCATCCAGCCATAGAAACCAAGCTAAAACAGACTATGAAATCTGGTGTAGCCCCTGGCTTTGCCAGTTCCTGTCAAGCTGTCCAATATTGCCAGTGTGGAAAACATGATAAATGATGATGGTGATGATGATATGGTGAAAATACAGCCATGTTTCTTTGGAAGACAGAAAAATGAGTTGTGATAAAGCCATCTCTGTCTTCATCATTCGAGGTATTTTTTGTATTTCTGTAAGTTAGACTAATCTTAATAATTGCTACATTTTACTATTGTCTGTGATACATAGTTAATTTTTTTTTTTGTGTGTATGAGATATATATATATATATTGTGTGTATGGTCTGGAACAATCAGTAACGATAGAGATTTTTCATCCTGGACAATTGAGTTTATCTGTATTTAATGGTTTATATCTACTGTATTTTCTGGCATACAAGACAAATTTTTCTAACCAAAATTTACAACCCAAAATAGGTCGGTTGATATATACACCAAGATGACTTTGGTGGATGACAGATTCCATGTGAAATGCAGCAAGATTTGGAAAGATAGCAACGATGTTTGGATGTTTACACTACGTGTTCATACTATATACTACACTGACTTCTATGCCAGGAAATGCAGTAATGACAGCAGTGTAGATTTTTATATCTAGCTTTTACTATGCCAAATTATTAAGAATGTTTAGTACACATTTTATTTAACATAGCTCTTAAAAAAAAACTTGTAAAAGACATTTATATATATACACCTGTCAAAGATTTAATTTTCTTTGTAGCTCTCATTGTGCACAGAACCCCTTCAGGAGCTTTGTAACCCTGGAGCTAGTGGCAGTATATTTTATATTACTGATGATGATGAATTTATCATAAAGACTGTCCAACACAAAGAGGCAGAATTTTTACAAAAATTGCTTCCAGGCTATTATCTGGTTTGTATATTATCATTAAATATTCTTTTTAATTTTATTGTTCTTTGACATTTCATACCTATGGTATGCAGACAGTATGTCACATGCCTGATAGTAACTCAGAATTGACACTTGATATGCTATGTTTTCAATCCCATCTCAAATGTTTAGTTGAGTGTGGTGTTCATCATTTAGTGTTTAGTTGAGTGTGGTGTAGTGTGGCTGTTTGTATTTCATTCAACCTAATGCAGATGGTGATTGAAAAACAAAATGGGAGGGCAAGGCAGAAATTGTGTGTGATAGGTTTTGATTCCTCAAGATTCATTTAAGGGCTTAGAGCTCTGCATCATGTTTGGTTTTGGTTTTTTTCCCCCTATGACAGGTATCTTAGCTACTCAAATTAATTTCCAGCGAATTGAAACTGAAGCTTATTGCCAGTTTCTCTTTGGAGTTTCCTGGTTAAGTAGGTATGGTATAGGCTTACCTACTTAAATAAGCTGTTAAGTTAAAATTTATCGGGAGTGCAATATTGTTTCTAGACAGAACAGTTTATTCAAAGATGCTTCAATTTGCTTGGTTCTTTTGCGAATATATCACATACAGACCCTCATTTACTTAACTCCATGAAACAAACCAAGCCCTATCCTTTAAAAGTTTGAGACTTAGTAGGCATTTTCACAATTTGCACTTACCAATGTTCTTTTGAAAGACATGAAAATTAACCTTTTTCAATTTTCTCCATCGCTAAGGCTTCTTGTCAAACAGTCATTTTTTCTCCCCAGTTTTACTATTTATAATAAGGTGGTAAGCTCTGGCAGAATCATTAACATAACCAGCAAAATGCTTAGTGACATTTCTTCCAGCTTGATGTTCTGAGTTCAGATGCTGCTGAGGTTGACTTTACCTTTCACCCTTTTGGGGTTGATAAAATAAATACCATTTGAGCACTGGGGTCAATGTAATCAACTTCTCCTTCCCCCTCAAAACTGCTGGCCTTGTACCAAAAATGAGAAGGCATTATTGTTATTTACATTCACTAAATAGATATGTATGTGAAAGTGCATAGCTGAACGGTTAGAGCATCGGACTCACATTTATGAGGTAGTGTGTTTGATTCCCAGACTGGGTTGTTTGTTGTGTTCTTGAGCAAGACACTTTTTCATGTTACTCAGTTCAACTCAGCTGTAGAAATGAGTTGCGACGTCACTAGTGCCAAGCTGTATCGGTCTTTGCTTTTCCCTTGGATAACATTGGTGGCATGGAGAGGGGAGGCTAGTATGCATGGGCCACTGCTGGTCTTCCATAAAAAACCTTGGCTGGACTTGTGCTATAGAGGGTAACTTTCTAGGTGCAATCTCATGGTCATTCATGACCGAAGGGGTTCTTTAGTCTTTAATAGAAATGTATGATTTATCAATCCTCTGGCAACGTATTCTAGAAAATTACTCTACAGTGTAGAGAAGGGTCTGTGTTGTTTGAGAACAATTGTCCTTGTGCAGTAGCAGGATGAATATATATTAGGCTCTATATTAATATTTGTTTTATGTAAAGCTATATATAAAAACATTTGATCTGTGAACTGAAGGTTCTTTTGGTACTTTACTGTAGAGTATCATTTTTATTTATGTCAGCATGTAAAAGTTGACCATGGCTTTAAGTTTCAGCTTACTTGCCATTATCAATCTGATGATGGCAAGTGAGGGAAAACTTGAAAGTCGCTGTCAACCATTTCTTTGTAAAAAAAAAAAAAAAAATATTAGTCTTCATAGATATATTTTGGATCTTTTTCCTAGTATCAACAAAAAGGAGATTTGATTGTAAATCTTTGTTCCAAGAAGGTTTTGATTTTCAGAATGTCTGTCAGTTACCATCTAACAATGATGCTTTGTTTTTTTCTGATCCAAATATACCTTATTGATTTGAGAAAGGAGAGAATTTATTCAAGACAATCTCATTTATATATCTTCCTTAATTGAACTGTTTGTAGTTTTGCCTATAGTGGAGCATCCATTTCAGATGCTGAAAAATTTTTTGGGAAAGGCATAAATGTTACAACTTCTTAATCATATTTAACACAATATAGTTATTGTTTGTTATTTTGATTAAAAAAAAAAACAGCAAAAAAATTATTTCACATAAACTTAATAAATATTAATAATTAATTTAAAAAAAAATATTATTTCAGAATTTAAATCAAAATCCACGAACCCTCTTACCAAAATTTTATGGTCTCTACTGTTATCAAGTGAGTAATTATTTAGTTATATATTACAAAAAAACTTCCATATCATACTCTATATCAATATTATTTTCTTCTTCCTTTTTCTTTTCTCTTTCTGCTTTTTTTTTTTTTATAGCTTTAAGCATTTCCTCTGCTGTCTTCTTGGTTTGTGACCAACCAACCTCTCTGCAATTAATTTTGGTCACTGACTGACAACATTTTAGTTCAACTATAAGCTATATATTTCCTGTCTCTACAGTAAAATCTAAACTCTTAATCTTATCCGTCACAATTTCAAGCTGTAACAACCTTGTATTTTCTCTTTTTCTCTCTTCAGTGTGCCGGTAAAAATATCCGTTTTTGTGTGATGAATAACCTGCTGCCGTCTTCCATCAAATTAACTGAAAAGTATGACTTGAAAGGTAGCACTTACAAACGGAAAGCGTCCCGACATGAACGAGCAAAAGAAAGTCCCACATTAAAAGATCTGGATTTTTTGGACAACCATCCTGATGGCCTCACACTCGAAAAAGAAACATATGATGCTCTGATCAAGACTATACAAAGAGATTGCCGGGTTAGTTTAAAATGAATTTCTTACAATGGCACATTACCATACATTTGAGATGTGGATGTAGTCGATTAGATTGGCTCAGTGCTCGATTGATATTTTATTTCTTCGACTATGGAAGGATGACAAGAACAGTTGACCAAGACAGGGCTTGAACTCAGAATGTACTATTTGAGATATTTTGTCTAGTGCTTTAACAATTGTCAATCCATTGCTCTTTGAAGGAGCATAACTAAATACAACTTGGTAGTCAGTCTGGCACTTAACCCTTTCGATGCCAACCCTCCTGAGACCACCTCTACTCCTATGATACAAACCTCTTGTTTTAAAGTGATCTGAATTAAAATATCCCATCAAAATTTTATTTAATTCACATTCCAGATGCCAACTTAATAATGACAGTTATTTTACTAAATTCTTTGTTATTTCCAAATTAACTGAAACAAAGGCAATATATTTCAGTAAAAATATGGTAACAAAAGGGTTAAACCATTCTTGTCGCTCTGATACCCTTGGATTAGTTTAATATTGCTTTTCATCATCATCATCATCATTTAACGTCTGTTGTCCATGCTGGCATGGGTTGGATGGTTTGACCAGGACTGACAAGCTGGAAGGCTGTACCAGACTCCAGTCTAAATTGGCATGGTTTCTATGGCTGGATGTCCTTCCTAATGAGTGCTTTTATGTGCCACCAACACAGGTGCCGTTTGTGTACCACTGGTATCTGCCACGACTGTGATTTTACTTGGCTTGATAGGTCTTCTTCTCAAGTATGACATAATGCCAAAGGTGTTAGTCATTACCTCTGTGAGGCCCAACGCTCAAAAGGAGCTCAGCCACTTTGCCTCCGTGAGGCCCAATGCTCAAAAGGTGCATTTTACATGCCACTGACATGGGTTCCAGTTATGTGACACCAGCATCAGCCACAACTATGATTTCATTTGACTTGACGGGTATTCACAAGTACAGCATATCTCCCAAGGTCTTGGTCACAAGTCATTGCCTCTGTGAGGCCCAACGTTCGAAGATTATACTTCACTACCATGTCTCATGTCTTTTTCTGGGTCTACCTCTACCACAGATTCCATTCACAGTTAGAGATCAGCACTTCTTTATACAGCTGTCCTCGTCAATGTGCATGACATTACCATACCAGCGCAGTCATCTCTTGCACACCACATCTGATGCCTCTTATGCCCAACTTTTTTCTCAAGATGCTACACTCTGTCGAACATGCACACTGACACTGCACATTCAGTGAAGCATACTGGCTTCATTTCTTTCAAGCCTTCACATGTCCTTGGTTTTTACATCCCATGTTTTACTGCTGTGTAGCATAGCTGTTTGCACACAGGCATCATGCAGTCTGCCTTTCACTCTGAGAGAGAGGCCTTTTATTGCCAGTAGATGTAGGAGCTCTCTGAACTTTGCACAGCCTAATCTTATTTTCACAGCTACACTCTTGGAACATCCAATCCCACTACTAACTTGGTACCTAGATAATGGAAGCTACCTACTACCTCTAGCTTACCCAGTTGTTGGAGTCTATTTTCTGTACATTTTCATTTTTTTTTTTTGTACCTGTGTATCTTCCATACACAAAAGCTATTTTCCCTGTTACCCTTTATCATCTTAAACATTATTTGGTGATTAGATTGGTAATTTTATTTTTTTGGCTCTGATCTTGTGGTCTTCCTGAAATAAATAAGTATAAAAGTTGGTTGATGTTTCATTTTCCTTGTGGGTGATTTTTGTGTGGTGCCAATAGAAATTAGCAATATTACAGAACAAAATGTCAGGCGTAAAAGTTAAAAATTTATTTATTATGCTTTCCATTACAATTGTAATTTGTTTTTCGTATTTACTGGGTATTATTGTTTAATTTTTTAATTTTGTTTCTTTGTTTAAGAATTTTTTCAGCTGGATATTGTTCCTCTTTCTAACCGCCTAAATGTGAAGTAGAACCAAGACCTTGTAGTTTAGTTCAGCAATCTGAGGCAAGCAAAAATATGCATCTGGTCAAGGCACACAACTCCATTTCTTTCATGGCTTGCATTCTGTATTTAACTACTTTTCTAGAGATTGTCTTTTTAAAAAATTTTTCTGTTTCAAGTAAAAATATGGAAAATAATTAAACTGCTATAGTCATTATAGTTTACTCTTTCTCTCACTTCTAGTTTTAGCTAAATTCTCTGTATTGTCTTCATATTTCCGGTTCATATCCATGGTCTTGATTTTAAAGATAGCAAGAAGTTTTATTGAGGGTGATTTGGCTGTTGCATCAACAGATTAAAATTGCTATGAAGAGTTCTCACATTAGCTGTTACAGTTGATAGATTAAGCATACAATATAGAAAATTTACAAATGTTTTCTGAATGATTGGGAACATTTTAGGAATGTTCCCTTGTGTTTCCAGACATTTTTAGAAACTCTATAAAAAAAAATGCTTATTTAAAAAACAAAAAAGTGTTTGTTTTGTTGATACAAATTGTAGAAACCTAGTTAGGTGTAGTAGATTTCCATTTGTTGTTACCATCTTCTGTTCTTTCCAAGAAAATGAGTGCCATGAAAGCATCAGGGTATAAGCCCTTGATGGCTAAAGTTGTGTATTTGAAATACTGACTGAGTATTTGAGTAAGTTTGATTTCACATTGAATCCAGGTATCTTTCTTTCTTTACAGGTGTTAGAAAGCTTCAAGATTATGGATTACAGTTTACTGGTTGGTATATATAATCTTGACCTCGCAGCTGCCAAGGAGAAAGAAAAAGAGAAGGCAAGCAATTACAAATTTTTAGTATTCTTTAAAGGATTTTTTTTTGTGATGATTTTTTTTTCAGTGGCTCTGTCAGTAAAGGTACGAATTTATTGACTACAAAACAATGAAATCCAATTCTGCTGCAAGTCATTCTCTTGTGCACATGGAAAATATAATGTAAGCCAGAAAGGAAGCAGAAACAACATATTCTTTTTGCATATTGTTCTACTTTCCAGTTTTTTTTTCAGGTTTTAACTTTTTCCGGAGAGACTTATTGGTTGAAGTCAGTAAATCTGAATGTTATAATTCCTTGCTTCAGCAGCTAGGAGTGAATGCCAACAGCTGTAGCAGATTTAATACTATAGTAGCAATCAGTTTGCTTTCTTTTTAATTTGACTTTTTTAAAGTTAGTTTCCTTTGTGAGAATTTTTTCATATTCAATTTTTGCTTTGTTGTACTCAGGCATTCGATGTGAAAACTGATCCAGCTGCTCCTTTAAATGTGAATGAAGATGGACCTGGTAGAGGATGGGCAACAATTAAAGGTAAGTTTCATTTGTGTAGTTAGTAGAATACACTCCATTTTTAGGTAACTTTATCAAAGCCTCCATCAGTTCGTCATTACTATTGTTTTAATGTCCATTTTTCCATGCTGGCATGAATTAGTCTGGCATGCGATACTGCATTTCTTCGTGTGTCTTTTGATGCCCTGATACCACCTCTGTAAGACCTATCATCCACAGGTTACACTAAGCTATTTATTTTGAAACTTGGTTCTGTCATGGATGTTGTCCATTATCAATCCATAGTACTTCCTTCCAATGTAACCATCCATTTCTATATATGTTCATAAGAGTGGAATTATCTCTTACTTATGAAGAAAACAAATACACACCTAAACCCACAAAGGGGCTCCATGTGGTCAGTTTACCAGCTAAAAATATCCCTCAGATCACACTGCTGTCTTCAAGGTCAGTAGACAGAGTCATGGCTGGAAAGCTTTTGATCAAACAAATAACTGCTCAATCAGGGCTAACCTATGATTAAAGAACAACCATTGCACATCTAAGCCAACAAACTTTAGTGTGCAAACTGCTTTCTCAATGAACTTGTAACTACCTTTTCTTATGGGTTAATATCTATAGGATCATATACAAGGTATTTTGAATCTTTGTTGATCCTTTGCATTTTTTTCTCATGTTTCACTGTTATAACTCATTACACTTCCAACAGAAACTTGAAATATGGATAAACAGACCCTTTCTTTCCAACAGTGATACCATTTCTTTGAACCTCAGTTACTCACTTTAATTTGTAATCATTACACCATTGTTACTTCCACCTTGAACATTATGTCAGTTAAATAAAAAACAAAAGAATCCGACTAAACCGTCTAAATTTCATGATCTTCAGTTCATAGCTGATCATGCTGCTAACCACTCTAGAGCATCTGTTGCAACTGGAAAACTTTGGTTTCCTGTATGTCTTCTTGGGATGCCTCTGTACTCAAAGCTTGCTATGAGTATATAGAATTGGGTTCCTACTTACTTAGCAAAGTCATCTTATAATGCTATTTAATTTTTGTAACATTTACTTCTTACCAGTACCTTAGTCTTAACAATTTCTTTTTTCAGCGTATTCTTGCATGCTTCAACTTTCCACAGTTTTTCAACAATTCACCTTGGAAACTGTGTCTTAAACCTCATCCCCTTCTGCACATTCTAACATCTTTTGGTGTTTTTTTCTTCCTGGTTCTAAATTTCATTTTACTTATGTTAATACCAGCACTAACTGTTCCTAATTTCCTGTAAAAATTTGTCTTACCTATAAATCTCTGAATACTTCTATTTTCATCTTAACTGGTTTTTACATTTGCTGCTGCTTCTGCCAAAATATTTTTCTATTTAAGGAAGTCTTTTTATGTTGTGGAATAACTGCTTCTTTTCAGCTTGAGTTTTGTGGTTGAGGCATTTCTTTTTATTGTTATTATTTTTGTTACTGAAATATAATTTTCCTTGATTTGTTATGACTGTCAAAACGAATGGTCATTCAGCTATTTAAAGAAAAATGCATACATACATCTGAAATTCTGGCACTGCATTTTCTTCCCATTTCAAACTCTCCTCATATAGTACATTTAACTTTGTTGACCTGGTCTTGTTTCATCATCTTCTCATTTACTTTTGTTTTCTCACTCAAGCTTAAAAAATAAAAGTTAAAGAAGATGATGTAAATCTTAATAAATTTTAGTGAAAATGAACTGGTACAAATTTGAAAGTGGTTATTGTCTTAATGAGCATCCACCCTCAAATGATTTTCCAGTTTAAAAAATGTAACAATAAACATCTAACTATGAAAAATAACAAAAGCAAGAATGAAAAAGAAATAATACACAGTTTATATGTACATTTCTAGATGTATGTGCTGTACCTATTATTTCTTTGTTTCTCGGCAGGTCAGTGGTTTGGCAGGATCTTTAGGGTATCAGACAAAAATGCTTTGCAGTATTTGTTCTGACACTTAACGGTCTGTGTTCAAATCCTGCCATGGTTAATTTTGTCTTTTGTCCCTTTGTGGGTCAATGAAATAAAGTACCTGACAAGTACTGGAGTCAATATAATCAACTAACCTCCTTCCCCTGAAATTATTGGCCTTGTGCCAAAGTTTGAAACCATCATTATTATTTGTATCTACTTATTTCTTTTAAAGATTAAGGCTGCCCATACACAAGTAATACTAGGCCTGAATATCTGTTTGATGCTTATGTTAATAAAATAATAACAATTGTAATAATAATAAAAATTAAAATAATAAGAGCACTCAGAGAGTGAAAACCTCTGCCAAGGCAACACCAACATCCTCTCAACGATTAGCTGGAGATGATTTTTAAAATGAGAATATCTGAAATAAACTCGACTGCTCTCACAAATGAGAATACTAAAACTGAACCCATCCGCTCTCAAAATTTAAGTAAAAAAACAATCCAGAATCCTTGTCTGGTACCGGATTGATCTCAAAATCTAATCAGTTCATATCAGTTACGAGGCCAAACATCTCTGAAAGTTTCATCCGTATCCATCCAGCGGGTTCTTGCTATATCTTGTCCATGGACAAACAAGCAAAAATGATTGAAAACAATACCTCCGCTTTCGCTATGGTGGAGGTAATAAATCTGCTTATCATGGTTTTCACATTTTTACTGTGCACTAATCAACCTTCACTCTGTAGTAAAATTGAAGATGTAATCAAAACTAACCAATGTTAAACAAATAACCATTGTTATGAAGATACATAAATGTACACATAAAATTAGAATAAAAAAAAAACGTATACATATAAATACAAATTTTCTGTTGTTATAGATATAGGTAATAATAATGATATATATATATATATATAATATATATATATATATATATATATTATATATATATATGTGTGTGTGTGTGTGTGTGTGTGTGAGTGTGTATGTATATATAAGGAATAAAAATAGATAACAAGTCAAACTAATTATAATAAAATATAAATGTGTAAACTTATTTATTATGCATATTAATTGATTATACTGTTATGGTCAGTTTATGTTTTATGAAGATCCTCATTAAAATGCATTTTGCAGATTATTATACAGGTTATAAAACCATGTTATTTAATGTTCATTCTAATATCACTTCCCGAACTACAATCATATACAGGTAAAAACAACTTAGATAAATAACAAAACAATATATACAGGTAAAACAACTTAAAAATCAAAAGGTATGATTATAAAAATAATACATAAAGTTTCCAGTTTTACTTTGTGATGTCCATTCACTCCTAATATAAAATAAATGTGATGTCCATTCACTTCTGATATAAAATAAATATTTTCTATCATTTCAAAAGTGTAAATGACATGTATTTACAAAATTATTTTTCTTCTATGAGTCTGGTGGTTAAATATAAATGGTATTTTTTGCCTCAAACATTGTCTGCCAAGCTTCATTTATGTTAGACAAAGCTGGAGATAAAATAAAAGAAAAAAAAAAAAAAGAAAAAGCTGATCTGCTTCGTGTTCTTATGTTTGCCTTGCTGTTCATCATCAGCGCCTGCCACAGATGACCGCGAACGCAGTCCACCAAAGGACAATGGTCTGTTGATGTCATCAAAAACTAGTCAGTCAGGTGAAAACATCTTTTTTGTATCTTCACTGTCAGCTATATTGTCTGTTGTGACAGTATTGCCTCTACCTAAAGCAAGCATGGTTTTTTTGCCATCTTCAATTGTGAGTTTCCACTTCTCACCTGCACTTTTGACGCCTTCTGCACTAACCCAGTGAAGAGCATTTCTCTTGGACAGCTCTGCTATAATGGCTGCTTGTATGAAATTTATTTATGGCTTTTGTTCTGTTCTGTGACTGTTTCCGCCAAGTTCTCTTTTTACCATTCCCTTGCTCTTGGAGTCTATTCTCATTGCTATCAACCTTTTAAGCTTTCCTTCACATCCAACTATTTCCAATGCTGCAATCCATTTCTGAAGGTCATTCCTTTCTGCTTACATCTCATCGCCTGATGGCAAGTAGTCATGCTTTTTTTTTTTTCTTCTTCCATTTTTTTTACTTCAAATTTATTCATTGCTATCCTTGATTGATTATAATATATCTGACAGATATAATAACCATTAGGCCACAATTGAATGGTATGCGCCTGCACTTTTAATAACCATTTTACTGCAGGTTTAACATTGCACCTTCTCTAACTAACCCACATTAATTTAACCAACATTAATTAACTTAAACAACTGTTCACTGCTGAGTACTTTGAAGAATATGCCACTAATTGCTGGAGATGTTGCAAGTTAGATGACTTGTATTTCAGCCTTGTGGGATCACCATTCTGGTTAAGTGATCACTGTAGAATGGTTATTGTATAACCAAATAGTATCTTTCTCTAGGCTCAATAACTACTATATCTTCAGAAATACTAATCACTATTCTATACTCAACTGGATTATTCCTGTTGGTTTTTGTAGTCATTAACATTTTCTGCTTGTGGCTCAGTAAATAATTCCCTGGTGATCATTTTTCATGCCAATATCTTCAATGACAAGACTAATATAGTGTGAAAGTCTGTTTTAGCTTGGCTGAATAGATCTTACTAAAGTTATTAATTACTGTACAACAGTTTGTCTGACATATCCCCCTTTGATTCTCAAACTCAACATTGCATGGGGGATAATCTCAAGCTGATATTCCACTAATAGCTGGAAATAGGCTGTTTAACAATGCATGAACATTATTTTGAAGAGTTTAGAATTTAATTCTATCTATCTTTCTCTCACCTTTTTTTACCTTCTTCCCACATATGCTTTAAACACATTTTAAAACTTCCCAAACATATTTAAATCTATTATACTCTTTTATTGTAATATTCATGCCATCAAATCCATTTTTGGAGAGGTTTGGATGTTTCTTGTTTCCTTTCTTGTTTATCTGTACATGTCTATTTATTTCTCAGTTGAAACCTCTTAAATTTCCAGCATTTTAAAACTAATTTCCCACTGAAAAATATTCAAAGTACTTTTGAAATAGTGTTCTGAAAAAGTAGTTTATTGGTGCTTTGAAACTTTTTTTTTTTTCATGACCAAAACAATAAAAATTCCCCAAAATGTTGTGAGAAATATTGAAACACAGCAACATCTGAAGTGAATACTATTTACAAAGTTGTGGTTTGCAATACAACCCTCTGATATTACATAATTTTGTTGTATTGCTTAAATTTTGGAACAACCTACTGGAAATGGGGAGGTATTTGTGTTCAAAAGCATGTTCATATGGTAAAAATCTCCCTTCTGAACTCCCCTGTCTTTGATTTCATTTTCCATTTGATGAGCATACAAAAGATTTTTTTATCTAAGAGTCATTTCAACAGACAATACTGGCAGATTTTTCTACCAACTATAACGCAACTCTCATTTCGTATCTTCAATTTGTAAAGTGCTTTGTTGTAATTTTCCACTGTTGATCTGTTATTTACAGTAAACCTTGCCCGCGGAAAGTCTATACGCACGCGTTTAGCACAATATTCCACTGCAATGGAAGCAATTCAAGCAGATACCTCAGATCGGCAAGGGGAAACAGAAGACGATGTTCAGTAAGTCATATTTTGTTGTCTTTAATTTAACACTTTCTTTTTTAAAGACATTTTTGCACAGGAAGATGTATAAGGTCTGTTGAAGGGGACCAGTATATCATGTATTTTATTCTATTAAGAGAGTTATGTTCTTAGATTGCTAAATTTGCTTTACATGCATACGTGTGTGTGTGTGTGTGTGTGTGAGAGAGAGAAAGAGAAAGGTTAGTGTGGTATCTAAATGCAGACGAGTACTCTTTCCATTTATTCCATAATTGGTACTCAATGAAATTTCTACTAAAATTTATAGTTTCATCTTATATTTGTGGGGGAATTTCATTATCTTAATTCCTTTCCTGAGTGGATTGGATATCTTAAAACTAAGTGCCTACCTGTGTCTCGGACAGTGGTTTCTTGTGGTACTTATTTACTATTCAACCTTTTAAAATAATAATCACAAGTGGAAATACTGTCATTGTCATCATCATCATCATCAGTCATCCTCATTGTCGTCTCCATCATCATCATCTAACATCCACTTTCCCATGCTTGCAAGGGCCGGACAGAATTTGTTGAGGCACATTTTTATGACCAAATGCTCTTTCTGTTGCCTTCATTCACCTGTTTCCAAACAAAGTAGTGTTTCCCCATAGCCAAACATATTTTTCATGGAACAAGAACAATGAACCATATTGCTTTATGACAGTGATGTCCAAACAAGGACATGGGTACACACACACACACACACACACACACACACACACACACACACACACACACACACACACACACACACACACAAGGTAAAGAGTAAAGACCTCCTTCAGTCATGAATGACCATGGGATTGCACCTAGAAAGTTACCCTCTGAGGCAGAAGTCTGGGCAAGGTTGTTTATGGAAGAGCAGCAGTTGCCCATGCATACTAACCTGCCCCTCTCCATGCCACCGATGTTATCCAAGTGAAAGGCAACAGCTGATACAGCTTGGCACCAGTGATGTTGCAACTTATTTCTACAGCTGAGTGAACTGGAGCAATGTGAAATAAAGTGCCTTGCTCAAGAACACAACACACAGCCCGTTCTGGGAATCAAACTCACTACCTCATAATTGCGAGCCTGACACTCTAACCACTGAGCCATGTGCCTTCTTATGTTTTTATTTTATTTTATTTTATCTTGTTTCAGCTCACGAGCTGTGGCCATGCTGGGGCACTGCCATACATATATATATTCATATATATGTATAAGATGGGCTTCTTTCAGTTTCTCTCTCAAATCTATTCACAAGGCTTTGGTCAGCTTGTGGCTACAGTATCAGATGCTTGCCCAACGTGCAATGCAGTGGGAAGCAACTTCTTGACCACACAGCCATGTCATACGGAGATGCAAGTACAATATAGCTTTATGTCAATGTTCATTTTCCTGTTGCAGTTGAAAGATTTTCTCATCCATCTTTGGCAATATATAATACTGTAGATTTCTGAATTTCTTATCCTATTAATAATACTGAGAAGACATCAGTTACCTCATTAATACAGTTGTAACACCTTCATTATAGATTTAGGAATGATATCGTATTTTTTATTTGCCTCGGTCATTAGACTACGGCCATGTTGGAGCACTGCCTTGGAGAATTTTAGATGAACAAATCAACTCCAGTACTTTTCTTTTTGTTAGTTACAGCGACTTAAGTGCACGAATACCAGTTGTCTAGTGGTAGTCGGAGACTAACACAAATACATGTTTATATATATGTATGTAGTGGAAGTGCAATGGCCCAGTGGTTAGGGCAGCAGACTCGTGGTCTTAGGATTGCGGTTTCGATTCCCAGACTGGGCGTTGTGTTTATTTAGCGAAAACACGAGGCTCCAGTAGGAGGTGGTGGTGAACCCTGCTGAACTCTTTCACCACAACTTTCTCACACTCTTTCTTCCTGTTTCTGTTGTACCTGTATTTCAAAGGAGCCAGCCTTGTCACACTCTGTGTCACGCTGAATCTCCCCGAGAACTACGTTAAGAGTACACGTGTCTGTGGAGTGCTCAGCCACTTGCACGTTAATTTCACGAGCAGGCTGTTTCGTTGATTGGATCAACTGGGACCCTCCTCGTCGTAACCGGCGGAGTCCTAGTCATGTATGTATGTATATATATATATATGCCAGCCTTCTTTCAGTTTCCATCTACCAGATCCACTCACAAGGCTTTAGTTGGCTGAATGCTAGAGTAGACAGTTGCCCAATGTGCCATGCAGTGGGACTGAACCTGGAACTATGTAGTTGGGAAGCAAACTTCTTACCACACAGTCATACCTGCAACTATTTCTAGAAATTATATTAATATCTAATCATTCTTCTTGATTGAAGAGATTAATATCATTTAGTGATTGTAATTAGTACATGGTCAATATGATATTAATATAATTAGTACATTATTAATATGGGTGCAGATGTGGCTGTGTGATTGAGCAAGTGTCTTCTTTTATATCATCAGACCGACCAAAACCTTCAGTTGACTTGGTTGATATATTGAAAGAAGTCTGTCGTGTATATATGTGTGTATCTTTGTGCCTCCTTGTCTTGAAATCATATGAGTTAAGGGAACTTCAATCACTGTCATACAGGCAGGGTCATTCATTTCCACTATTCTGTATAAATATGTTTGGCCATGGAAAAATATTACCTAGCTTGGAAACAGGTGAGGGTTGGTGACAGGAAGGACATCCTGTCATAAACCATTTGCCTCAACAAACTCTCTCTGACCCATGCAAACATGAAAAAGTGGATGTTAAAACTATGATAATGATGATCTTGTTACTTTTTTTCTTGGTTTGAGAGATTAACATCGTTTAGTGATTGTATTTTAGTACATTATTGATATAATTTTTCTTCACTTAAACTTTGGTATAATAATTTTAACTCATATAGTCTGGCATGAAGAGGATTATTGAACTTTGTTTTTATTTAGAAACATTGGATATCTTCGAAATTCAGGGAAATAGGCATTAAATGAAATAGTGGTAGAGTTTCATGTATGACTAATAAGAAGTTACTTAAATTAGAGATTTTCTTTTTTCTTTTTTGATCTCATTCATTGTACATCAGCACATGTTAAAATAAGAATGTTTAATTTGAAGTATATTTGTGTTTGGATATATATATATATATATATATATATATATATATATATATATATATATATATATATATATATTACTAAGGAGTTTTTTTTATCAAATGTATTATTATTGCACAGATCTTGAAATATTGTATCATATTGCATTGCAGACTTGGAGGCATTCCTGCACGAAATAGTAAAGGAGAAAGATTATTATTATATCTTGGCTTAATTGATATTTTGCAAAGTTATCGCTTGAAGAAAAAATTGGAACATACAATGAAAGCAATAATTATTGAAGGGGTGAGTGAGATTTGTCACCTTGCAGTATACTAATATATCATTTTGAGTTGACAGCTCGTTTTGCTTATTACTGTATTCAAATCTATTTATCATTATGAAAGATGCTTGGATGGTGCATGTGTTATATGTATTGTCTCCTCACTCAGCTTTTTTTCCTACTCATCAATTCATCAATGCATCCAAGCCTCTGGCCCATTGATGTATTCTCCACCCAGCCTTTTTTATCTATATCACAGTAGCCTTTGCTCCTTGGAACTGGCTGGTCTCATACCACCTAATTCATTCATCTCTCCTCCTCTCATCACCTATATTGTCTGCTTTCCTAGGCTCGACATGAACCACTGTGTCCAATCCTTTCTCATCAGAAAGTAATCTCTCTAGTATTCCTTTCCTGCTCATGTTTATTATTTTCTGCAGTCATCGAATTGTAGTAATTCAAGAAAGTCATCAACCACATTCTCTCCGTCTGTTTCAGAGGGCCTACTAAGGCCAAACGTATAGCTTCTTCCTCTAGACCAAGCCATTAAGGATGGAGTTGAGTGAAAAGAATAAGCATGGTTGTTATTGTAGATTGTTCATTCATTCTGGATCTATCTTTCATTCAGTGTCAACAGAATTGGTTAGAACAAATTCACAATTTGAATGCTTCTTTCACAGCTTAGAATCTATATTTGTATTTGGTACCTATTTAAAGATAATTGCAATGAGCCAATAAGATCCCTTTGTCATGAACAGGGAAAAAGCAAGTTTGGGTTTGTGGCCAAGTGTGTGACCCATTATTGGTTATCCATCTGATTGTAGAGATTCTGATCTAAGTATCAACTGATGAATATGCTGGAATAATTTTTTAAGATGGAATGTGTGTTGGAGAAAAAACCCCCAAAACAATTGAATATTGGACATTGATCTTTTATAGGAGAGAAAAAGCTGTTGCTATAGAAATTTGTTAATATCAGGCAGTATCATGTAGAAGTATATTTGATTTCATGTTAGGGAAAGCTTGTGCAAAACTAATTAAAGGATGGTATGAAGAAGTTCTGCCTAATGTATAAAACAGTGTCGGATTAGAACAGGGAGCTAGAATATATCTTGTGATCACATTACCTCTTGATTTATAAAAATAAGTACTTTGACAGTAATGATGTAGTTGATAGTAAAATCCAACTAAAAATATTCAACTCTACAAGCACATGTGTACAAATATCTAAATTTGATAATTTGTCAAATCTCATGTCAATATTTATTTCCTAGGTAAGGTGGCATCCCAACCATATACCCCTTTTTTTTTTATCACTCACTGCATCCTCATCTTTCTCTCCCCTCTCCCCCTTTCCACGTTTGTCTACTCTCTACTCATGCACACCAGTTCTCTACCATTCCATTTATTTTCACCTCCTTGTACCTTGAGAGTATATCTTGGCACAATGCCACCATCACTCTCACTCACTCTTATGCTTGCTCTCTCCCTCCAACTGGAGTAACCATGTATCTCTTCTACTGCAAGACACATGTTTCTGTCCCTCTGTCATACACTAAACCCCTCGTCAGCTGACACAAAACCACCTCCCTTAATACCACTCCTATTCTTAGTTGAAGGATCTTTGTCTTGCAAGTTACTTGGTGGTGTCATGGTGTTAATGACACATAAAAACCACCCAGTCCACTCTGTAAAGTTGTTGGTGTTAGCAAGGGTATCATCTGTAAAAAAAAATAACCATGCCAAGACAGTGGAGTTTAGTACAGCCCTCAAGATTACCAGCTCTTGTCAGACCATCCAACCCATGCCAGCATGGAAGACAGACATTAAATGATGATAATGATGGCATAATTTTAATGGTGATTGAAAAGATTTAAACAATGGTTTTAATACTTTGTTCCTATAGTTTATTCTTAAATTGACAAAGTATTTTGCTGTTTATTTCAGTTTCTTTCCTATCACTGCCTTCAATTTCACAAATGTGGACATAATCGACATCAAATGATGATGATGATGATGGCACTGTCATCTTAGATACACGAGTGTGTGATTTTTCTGTATTAGTACATCGCATATTAACTATGTGATAATGTTGCCCATTTGTTATTACCTAATATCATCATCATCACCACCACCACATAGTTGCCATGTTCCATGTTGGCATGAGTTGATGGTTAAACAGGATCTGATGTGTTCAAGGACTGCATTGTGCTTCAGTGTCTGCTTCGACATAGTTTCTATGGTTTGCTATTCTTCCTAATGCCAACCACTTTATATCGCATATTGGGTACCTTTTCATGCTACCCCACCAGTGTGAGCGAGCTCACTATGCAGCTCGCAAGACTATGAACCCTGAGGTGGTGGTGTGGGTCAGCTTTATGCTAAGAAATGAAGGGTTAAAGTATGAGAGAAACAGGCAGAGTAGGTTCTTGCTGCAGAGAAGCTACATGACTACTCACATTTACAAGAGTGGGTGGGGATGATCACATGGAGCTGCAAAGAGATGAACAGATGTGATGAGGTGACCAGGTGGCCCCTCAAGGTATGAGGTGAGCAGAAGTTTTTGGGGACAGGAATTAGAAGTATGAATGAGTTAGTTTGCAAGAGCTGGAGGAAAAGGAGAGGGAGGGAGATTAGACAACACTTGTAAAGACTGGGTGGGGGGTTGAAGGGTAGATGTAGGAAATGGTAGAGAAGAGGTGGGGACAACAGAAGCATGAGCTGGGGGAGGTAGAGGGATTGGGGATGAGGAATGATGCATAACTTGGGGAAGGTAGAAGGTGAGAGGGATGCAAAAGAAAATGGGGTGGGGTGGAGAGCAGCAACAGATAGTAAAATAGTAATGGTGATATAGTTGAATGGAGATGAGAGAGAGGCGTGACATGCAGATGGTTAGGCCACATGAATAGCTGGGGCATAGAGGCTGGCATAATTGCATGAGGAGATTATTTGGCATTTCAGTGGGGTGGGGGGTGATCAGTGTAATGTAATGTGTGGGTGGAGATGACACAATATTAATGGATGAAGAATGGTTAACAAGTGAAATGGTTCTGGGCAACAATAAAAATAAAGTTGCTTCAAGAGAGAAATGATAGGTGGAGGAAAGGGAGATTGGGTGAAGGGCCCATTTGTGCATGGGTTTATACATACATACAGTATTTCCAGAAATCAGTTTCATCAAGTTGGGTAGATCTCAAGAACCTTGTATCACCAGTCATCCTGGTCCTTTGCTCTCTCTTTTGTGAGGTTCAGTGTCCTCAGGTCAGCCTTCACCTCTATGTCTTATGTCTTCCTGGGTCTCCTGCTTCTGCAAGCTCCACCACATTGAATGATCAACATTTCTTTAAATAGCTGTCCTTGCCTCATTCATACACATCACATGTCCATACCAGCATAGTGTTCTTTCTTGCACACTACATCTGATTTCTTCTATGCTCCATTTTTCTCTCAGCACATTTATACTGCAGTTCGTGCACACTTACATTGCATACCCAAGGGAGCCTGCTCGCTTCATTTCTTCCCAGTCTTCTCAAGTCTTCTGTGTTCAAGCCCCATGTTTCACTATGATACAGCATTGCAGTTCTAACATAAGCATCATGCAATCTGCTCTTCACTCTGTTGTGGTAGTAGCTCCCTGAACTTTTTCCTACCTGTTCTTACTCTGGCCACTATACTTTCAGTGCAACCTCCTCCCTTGCTAATATTACATCTTCTAGCCAACCAAATCTATCAACTACTAATGAATCATCCAGGCATTCAAGAGAGTCTGTTTCTGGTGTATTCACAGCATGTAACTATTCCAGTGCATCTATCATATACAGGGTTTACTTTCTCTGCTACTCTACTTGCAGTTCCACTACATTTCTTGTATGTTCATAGCTTAAATTGGCTGTAATATAGGGAGTGTGTAACTGCTTCTTTGCTGTGGATTGAGCAAGGACATTTCCTTAAAGAGTTTTGTCTTTCTTGCTGACTAAAATATTTGTCTTTGTTAAATTTACTTGAAGACCGCTTGATTCGATTGGGCTTTTTGGTTTTTTAGTGTGAAATAAAAGTCAATTTTCTTTATACAAAGAATGAACTTTAACCAATTATATATTTCCCATTTTGTTTGATGACCTTTTGCCATCTTTCTGGCAAGTTAATGATTCTGTGCTCATAGAACTTCTGGTCCTTATCAGCCAAAAGCTGAAGCAAGTGCGATTTCAGGTCATCATCATTATTGAAAGTTTTACCCTTCAAAGAATTTTGCAAACTTCGAAATAAATGGTAATCTGATGGTGCAAGTTCAGGGCTATGTGGTGGATGTGACATCACTTCCCAATGAAGCTCCATTAAGTTTTCATGACTTAGCAAAGATATGTGTGGTCTAGCGTTGTCATGGTGGAACACGATTCTTTCGTGATTTGCCAATTCTGACCATTTTTCTTTGATTGCTTCCTCCACTTTCATTAGTTGTTGACAGTAAACATCTGAATTAATTGTTTGGTTCCTTGGAAGCAGCTCAAAATACACAACACATTTGTAATCCAACAAAATTGACATCATGATCTTTTTTTGATGCAATTTAGCTTTTGATGAGGTTTGTGTTGGTTCATTATGCTTGGCCTATGATCGGTTTTGATTGATGTTATCGTAGACAATCCATTTTTCATCACAAGTGATTATTCGTTTCAAAAACAAAAGGTCAATTTCATTGTGTTTGAGATGCATATCACAAATATTGATTTGTGTTAAGTGAATCTCTTTCAATTTATGTGGAACCCAAATATCAAGCTTCTTAAGTCCAAGACATTTTAAGTGATTTTCAATTGTTGCATGTGATACATTTAACCTCTCTGCAATCTCTCACACAGTTATATGACAATCAGATTCAATTATGGCTTTGATTTGGTCATCATCAACTTCAGTAGGTTGACCAGAACGTTGGTCATCTTCAAGTGAAAAATCTCCAGAACAGAATTTTAAAAATCATTTCGGACATGTGTGTTCTGTTAAGCAATCTTTGTGATCCTCAGCAGCTTTCTTGCCTTTTTGGAAATAAAAAAGCAAAATATGGCGAAAATGTTCATTAAAATTGACACTGAACTAACAGCTGTAAACAAAATTACTCACAATTTGCTTCTAAAGTAAGCTAAAAGTAACGACTGTCAAAAGGAAAAAAATCATAACATTGACAAAAGTCATTGAAAAAAATTGTAACTCTATTTGTGAAAAACGAAATTACTTTCTTGCCAATCCATTAGATTTATCTTTCATGTCTGGAATTTCCTTTCTATCTTATTCCCCAATAAATTCAGCTATGAGAACTAGATCATCAGCATATACAAGTTTGCATGGATAGCCAATCTTGAACTCCTCTATGATGACCTGTAGGGCTATGATAAATAGGAGAGGACTGAAGACTGAGCTTTAATGAACTCCAACCCTCATGTTAAATTCATCACTGAAGTTGTTGCTGACTTTCACTTTATATACTGCATCTTTGTATGTATCTTGTACAGCTCTCACAAGCTACTTGTCAATGCCTTGTTTCCTTAGTAACCACCAGGATATTTTATGTGGTACTCTGTCAAACGCCTTCTCCAAATCAATGGATGCTAGGAATGTGTTTAGTAATTTCAGTCTCTATTTATTTAGCATGTCCACTAGTATAAACTATTTCTATAATAGATTCCAGTTACTTTTTCTGGTCTAAACCGTTTCACTAATTTATTTATTGTTTTCTTTTTAGGACACAATATCCGTGCATCGACCTGGATTTTATTCTGAACGATTTCAAAATTTCTTTGCTAATACTGCTTTTAAGAAAACCCAAACTCGTAAGTACCGCTTGGATCAGTAAATGTTTGTTTTTCGCTGGTGTGCCTCGACCTTATGTTGGAACTGTTGTTTATCTTCTGACAACCCAATTCTGCTTTGGTTGCTGTTGTTTTGCACAGTTCAGCAGCTTCACTGCCCTCCACCAATGCAGCACTTCCAATCATACCTCACTACAACTGACCAATTTACTTAACAAAAAAAAAAAAAAGGAAAGGAAAGAAAAAAAGCAAAAAAAAAAATAAAAAAACAGGAAACAAGTGGAACAGAAATTTTTATTTTTATAATCATTGACTTTTATACTGTAAATAACAATGTCACACCTTTGTGACCTTTGCTATTGTCATCCATTTACCATTTTTGCAGATCAGAATCTGAAGGTTTTCATAATGATCTCGAACGATCTACAATTTTTCTACTGAGTAGAGGAAAGATTAAAAACAAAACAAAACTCTAAATAGAAAGCTTCATGTGGCTGCATTTTTTCTTATTTTCTCCCTAATCACAGTGAGTTATACAAGCTATAAAAGCAATTTGAATCTCATTCCTTATTTTTTTTAGAACTTACACACACACACACACACACACACGTATGATTCTTTTACCTCACAATAATCTAGGTTTTTTTAACAATTTTAGAATTTTTATTTTTTTAAAATCATCTCTATCAACTTAAAAATCTGATAGAATTTTGTGAACTCTGAAGCATTTACTAATTTTCAAGGCAATTTGTTCTTTCTATACAAAACAGAACTAAATGCATTAGTATAATGGTAACACATTTGCAGCTTTTTATTTATGTTTCTACATATAATATATATATATATATATATATATATATATAAAATGTCTGTTTTAATATTTTAATTGATTAACATTAGCTATGTTGATATAATTAAGATATTAAGATGTTTTATGTTTAGAGAAGGCCAGATCAGTTCTGTTATGTACACTTTCTAGCATTTTCATCAAGTGAAGCTAATCTGTTATAATCTCATTATTCTACTTATTAATTCACATGAGTCTCAGCTTCACTTTGCACTCATTTTATGTACCATCAACGACTTATTCAGACATTTAACATTAATTTATGATCCCTTTCTCCCCACATTTGTATATCTATAAAACAAGAAACACAAAACGAAAAGAAAAAAAATCTGTCTGCAACCAAGTTTAGTGGTGAACACTGAGCTCTTAGTGAACACTGAGTCTTATTTTAGACTATTTAATCAATTTATGTTCAATGATGTAATCAAAATGTACTGCTTTGAATATCACTGTTCTGTTGTAAAATGCCTATTTAAAGACTGGCATAGACTTCCATAACAGCTCTTAGTTAAGTCTAAGGAACTACTCTATATCTTATCTTAAATCCACCACTACTCTAATTTATTAGAAAAAAAAAATTAATGACCTACTAATAACAGGAAATTGCTTAGTACAGGATTATCAAAGTAATGACATTACGAATGAAAGTAAATTTTGTTCAGTGAAATATCAAAAATAAAATAAAATAAATCATTCTTCTCCCACTTTTTATAAATTTCCTCTTATCATCAAATAAAACTAATTCATCTCTAAAAATAGATTAAGAAATCAAGTAATAATAAATTTGAGGATTTGGCCAATAAAACTATTTTGCTATGAGATTTCTCTTTTTTTTTGGTTTTTTTTGTGTATTTTATATTTGGTTTTTATTGCTGGCTAAAGTGCTTTACTCATGAATTATTAGATGAAAACTTGGTACTGAGATTGTATTATTGTCTTTAAGCTAGGCAGCTTTCAGTTATTGCTTTTCCTTAGGCACCACTGCTGTTTCTTGATAGCAGTTCCTGCTTGGAAAGATCTCCAGCATTTAAGAAAAAAATTTAAAACTATATTTAGATTTAAAAAAAAAAAAATTTCTGGCCTGATAATATTTTAAAATATTGTAAATGTAAAATAAAATGCTTAATTTATTGTTAAATCACTTAAAATTGTCCACCATTTTGTTTTATTGCTCCCTTTCATCCTTTGATTTAAGGGAGTAACTCCATGAGTTTGAAAATTTATCTGATTTCTTCAAGAAAGTCAGTAAATTTGATCAGAAAAACTCAAGTGTGATGTATGCCAAGACCCTAAAGTGGGAGGGTTTCATTTTGTTTGAATGTTTCAAATATTTGAAGCTCATTCATCTATCTCACAAATTATTCAATTGATGATTTAATTGATGACTAAAATGAAATTTTATAAATTACAATATTTATATTTATATTAAAGGTTGGTAGAGATGGCTGAGACAACAGAGTGCCAGAATAATTAGTCACATTTCAACTAATTAGTTTCTTTTCCCATTGTTCCAAGTTCATTATCTGCCAAAGTCAATTCTAATTTCTTTGGAATTGATAAAATAAAACATCAGTAATATATTGGAGTTGATTTAGTTGACGATAATAAGCTGTCTCGTAACCTATTGAGCTGATGGGACATCACCTAAAATTTTGTCTTCATGTATGCTATTTAAAGATTGTGAACTTGGGAAAGCATATGTTTCTCTGAGATTGTCCCATAACAGGAATTGTATATGTTACAAGCTAACAAACATTTGTTTGGCACTTGGTACTCCTACTTATTATAGCAATAAGTTACACGCATGCGCACATCCACACACACACAGGGTGATTATGTACAAAGAGACTGGTGTCACAAGGGCTTACGGTTTAGGTAAAAACACCACACAGTAAAAGTGCAGTGATGTTGATGGTATACAATCCATTAACCTCAGCAGTTTGACATCCACACGACTTAGCCACCCGTAACACTCTGTCAGCTTCAACCCACAATCTCCCTTTATGAAAAATGATGGTCTTGTTTTTTAATGAAAAGGACTCGACATTTATAAATAAAATTTAGACATAAGACTGTATCAGTCTCTCCTTAAGGTGTCTCTCTTGTTTATATTTCACTTGTTAGAGAAGCTTCATTTGGATGCATTCCACTTTTATGTGTCTAATCTGTAGATCTCACACACTGATGTAAATGTATTGTTATTTCTGTTGATAAATGTCATGTCTATGTGCATAGGATAGGCACTTAAAGATATTTATTTTTCATTTATTACTTTTGCTTCCCCTCCCTTCCTCGATCACTGCTGTTTGGAACTTTATATGATGTGAAAGTATTGTTCCTTTGTAATTACATACATATACATACACACACACATACATATATATATATATAGTTAGATATAGAGTAATAAATGAGCTGAGTATAAGAGACTATCTTAAGGTTGAAATCATTGTATTTTCATATATATATATATATATTATATATATATATATATATATATATATATATATATATATATGTACGTACACACACACGCACACACAAATTAATCTCCTGTATGCTAAACATTCTTGATATATGAAAATGTCTTCCTTGATAGTCTATTCCACCTTTTCCCTGAAATTTGAGCTTATTACATTTAGCAGATGATAATCACTACACTCCATTGTTCTCATATCACTCGAGGAGGCTGACAAAGTGTTTCTTTTTCTCCACATGCCGTCATAAATAAATTGTTAAAAAAAAAATTACATAAAAAACAAAAACAAAACAAAACAGAAAACTTTAAAACCTAATCCGGAAGTCAAAATTACCTATTTTTTGTTTTTGTTCTTTTTTTTATATTAATAAATGTTTTGTTTTTTGTTTTGTTTTAATGTCTTCCAATTTTTTGTTCTTTTTTGATATAATAACAATAAGAATAAGAAAACTGTTTTGTAAGAACACCACTGTTTAAACCCTTTGTGCCAGTCTATTTATTTGGCCAAGTTTTGTTACTAGTGCCAAACACCTGTCTGTAATAGTTTCTATTATGACATTCCCTTCTGCCCTCATCAAACTGTCCCATCTTGCACATATGGTGAATAAATGGCAATATTTGGAATAATTATTGTATTGTGTTTTTGTTTATTGAATTTACTAATATTCTTTTTAGTTGGAATGAATTTTTTTCTTTTTTTTTTCTTTTTTAGTTTAGCACTGCTGATCCTGTCTTTTACTTATTATGATTAGTATTAACTAACCAAAATTAAGAACATTTCAGTAATGAAGACATTGCCTATAACCAGTAAAGGTTATTTAAGGCGATCCTATTGCTGTCTAAATTGGCTGAACTTTGTTATAGTATATATATATATATATATATATATATATATATATATATAATATAAGAGAATCGCAACTGTCAGTCATTAGGAGGCTGGCCAGTCAAACAAAAAGGTCAACATTTGTATATATTCTGGCACTACACTGCTTGCATAGCCAAAACACTTGACTCTCTCATATTTCGAATTCACTAAATGGTAGTGAGAGGCATCTATAAATGAGAGATGTTTGAAGCTTGCTATGCTAAACTTGAATCCTCCATTGGAGGTAGCTTGGAGCATTAAACAAACTTGCAAAATTGACTTGCTTAAGATAAGCTACATGAAAATAGAAGCCTTCAGTGGTACCCAGACAAACCAATGTGTCACTGGAACATATTATAGTTGATTGGTTACATTCTGGTTTTATCATTTCCATTGCCATGCTTACTACATTTGGACAAAGTGCCAGATGCAAAGATAGTAACTCTATAAATGTGTGGCAAAGTGACAATGTGTAGCGTTTTCACATGGACTCAACATCCCTAATTATCAGCTATAACATAATTGAGGCAGTAAGCTGTTTTATGGTGGCTTAATCTCTTAAAAATAAGTTAGCATCAATAAGATAAATGGAACTATTTCTGACAACCCCAAGTCAGGCCTGATTGATCAGATACATGAAATTGCGTTACATATATATATATATATATATAACTGTTCAATGTGCCTTCTTTTTTAAAGTTATAGAATAAGATTTGAGAAAGATTTTGTTTGGTAGATTCTCGAGAGCCTCTCCTGTTGGCTTGATTATTATTATAGGGTATATTTTAGAGTAGTTTTAGCTACTAATTACAGAATATTCATATGTCTAATTTGTATTATATATTTTATTAGATTGCATCTTTTCTTTTACATCTATTTTTCTTCTCTCATTGCACTCACCTTTCTCCTCATCACATCCCATGTCTGTTACAGCACCTTTTCTACCCATGTTCAGCACCTCATCCGTTCCTTCTCTGTCGCTCTTGTCTACCATTATTTTCCTTACCTTACTGCACATTCTCTGTTCCAGCATTATCTCATCTACACCTTCCACTTTTGCTTTTTCTTATTATTTATTCCTCTATCTCCGCAGCCATCTTTTTACACTTTACATCTCTCTCTTTTTCTTGCTTGTGTATGCAAACAGACCTTTATAGGTTGGGGTTCTTGCTGCTACCAATAGATTTCTTAGTGTTACACAAGCAGTGTGACATTTCACAATATACTTACAAGTGTTTAAATGATTTTTTTTACTAATCAAAATTTTTGTTTTGTTGAGACCCACAAACAACACCAACAACATCATTATCATCATCATCATCACCATCATTCTTATTATCCTGTGACTTAATTCTATCATGGTTTGACTGGATTTGTTTGGATTTAATCCATCATTTCGAAATAGTTATATTTTTACCTCTTTTGAGACTCTGCGTTTGTATATTGGTAGCTACACCTACCTAAGGAGCTCTCTACTTAAGCACATCACTTCTGCCTTGTCTTTGTTGTTTGTTGTCTTAAATTCATTCTTTAAATGCTCCGATGTTAAAAATGATCATCTCTTGTTGCTTTGAATGAGTTCTTGGTAATGGATAACAAAATATCCTGATACCATCTTTCTTTTGCATGAGAAACCCAAATATCTTTCCATTTCTCTTACTAACAAAGCATGTCCTTGTATTAAAAGTATATCCGATATACTTTGTTCCCATCACCTTGAAGCTTCAGGTTTCCCACTTTATTCCTCTATAAGGTGCTTGCCTGACTAAAAAATGTCTTTTAGCTGGAATTTTGCTGCTTGGTTTGGTTATTTGCTACATGCTTCTTGATTAAAGAATAATATTTCTTTAAAAGAGAAAGTCATATTTGCATGTTTAAGTCATGATGATGATCATATTAAGATACTGGAAACTGGTTATACACAGTTATCTGACCAGGCACCTGGACTACAGTTCTGAATCAACTACTGCCAGTGAGTATGTCTTCAATTCTCCTAGATTTGGTTAATTTAATTGATCAGATTAATTATGGTTCTTTTGGGGTATCATCAGATCTGAGTAGCGTCTTATTTCAAAACCACTCTCTCTTGCACACACGCACACACACTAACACACACACACACACACACATACACACATATATGTATGATGAGAAAATATTTCAGCTGTTTCATAATTTGAAGTGTTTCTTATTTATGGTTCAAAGAAATGGGTATTTCCTTGGTGCTAGGTAGTTGGTTATCCAGGTAGTTATTCAGAATATTAGCTCTCTCTCTCTCTCTCTCTCTCTCTTATAAATAGTTGCATTATGCTAGCATTAATAATTAAGCCCTCAATTTTTTTTTCCACATACACCATTCCCTTTGTACCGCACACCTAACAATTGTCTCATGCTTTTAGTTCTGTGAATTTTCTCTCTGGGAATTATTGATCGATTGATTATTTTTTATTTCACATCAACAATAGTAATATGCTGAATATTGTTAACAATAGTAACATCCACTTACTATACTGTTAGCTGTGGCATAAGGTTCTTTGCTATAAACTATTGTAGGATGTGTATCTATAACATGTGTTTTAACTGCTTGGTCAAAAAATAATTGCATCATTTAGTAATTCTTTATTAGCAATATATAATTAGTGATATAGTGACAATTCTTAATGTTTTCATTGTTGGCGTTGTTGTTGAGCCGCAGATTAGCCTTGATCCAAAAGACTTATGATGAAGGTTCTGACCATCTTTTTCAGACAGTGTATCTAGGACCACCAATAGTTAATATCTTTTCTATTTGTTAAGGCAGTATGGTGAGATTTGAGAAAGCTTTGGCTGTTTTTTCTAGCATATTGGACAAATTTTTTGTTAATATTTTACACAGTACCATTTCATATCATTTATCATTACCAAAATCACTATATTTTCTGTGGTATTTCTAATGTTTTTTTTTAACTTAATTTTTATTGAGTTCTTTGTTGTGTTCTGTTTATTTTTCTTCTCTGCAATGCCAGTGCAAATTGTATTATTCCTGTTATTAATGATTTCCCAGCCTTGACTTTTGCCCACTTCATTATACATAATATTCATGTTGTCTGATATTGTAGAATCTCCCCCACCCTCTCCTCACTTCTAGGACTTTAATGGGCACAAATAAGTGTTCATATACACATGCCTCTACATACACACACACATACACACATATTTGTGTACACATGTATGCACACATGTACAGACACTGTTTGACTCAAAAATAATGCCTGATCTTTCATTATTTTTCTTAAGAAAACATTGCATGGCATTATCTCTGCATAAAATACATGCCAATGTATTATTATTATTATTATTATTATTATTATTATTATTATTATCATTATTATTATTATTATCATTATTATTATCATTGAAGGTAGCGAGCTGGCAGAATCGCTTGCATGCTGGACAAAATGCTTAGTTGTATTTCACCCGTCGCTATGTTCTGAGTTCATATTCTGCTGAGGTCGACTTTGCCTTTCATCCTTTTGGGGTCGATAAAATAAGTACCAGTTGAACACTGGGGTCAATGTAATCGACTCACCCTCATCTCCCTCAAGCTGCCTTTGTGGCAAAAATTTGAAACCATTATTATTATTATTATTATTATTATTATCATTGACTCGTTAGAAATCATTATTATTGTCAGCATCTGTTAGGTATTAGAGTTGACATAATCAGCTCTATTTACCCTACCCACTAAAGTTATGGCCTTATGTCTTATAAGAAATTATCATCATTATTATTATTATCATAATAGCTTGGATGAACACTGTCCTCCACCTGGTTTTACTCCTAATTTGGGTTATATTTATATATATATATATACACATATATATATATATATATATATTTTTTTTTTTGTGAGAGTTAGAGGTTAGGAAACCAACCAACTAAGGTATAGTGCCTATACCTATCCAATATACTGCTGGTAGTGTACCCAATTATTCATACCCAAATGCTGGTTATTGCGTGGCAATCTCGCAATTGGGTATTATATATGGGTGGGGGTAAAAAATAGTTTGCCACATAAATTATTTATGTAGCAAATAACAAAATGGAGAGAATACAAAACAATATACATCATCCGGTAGACATTCCAGTGTGTCTATTTATTCCAAAGCATTAGAAAGTATTAGAAGAAAACATATACATGTATTAATATTACAGAAAAGAGCAAAAGATCAGTTCCTTATGGTCGCTTCTGCCAAGAGGCAACAAAATCCTCCATGCCATCTCCATCTCTTCAGTGTTCTGTAGGGATGGACAGATAAAGTTTGTGTGATGAGTGTGTCTACAGGCTGCTTCAGAGGGTCTAAGTGGTTAGGAGGGCTAATACATGTTAACTGTTTATTATATATATTGGCCCTCCTAACCACTTAGACCCTCTGAAGAAGCCTGGAGGCACACTCATCATCCAAACTTTATCTGCCTTTCCCTACAGAATACTGAAGAGATGGAGATGGCATGGAAGATTTCGTTGCCTCTTGGCAGAAATGGCCGTAAGGAACTGATCTTTTGCTCTTTTCTGTAATATTAATACATGTGTGTGAAACACATAGTTACTACATGTGTATGTTTTCTTCTAATACTTTTGAATGCTTTGGAATAAATAGACACACTGGGATGTCTACCGGATGATGTATGTCGTTTTGTATCCTCTCCATTCTCTAATTTGCCATATATATATATATATATATATATATATATATAATAAAATTTCATCTTTTTATATGTAGTTATATATTTTTGATGTTTTGTCCAAGGTGACTGTTCTTGGTTTTTAAAGGAAGGTAGAACTTCCAAAATCTGAAATATGAAAGGGGAATAAAAAAAAAAATGGGGAAATAAGTCTTAAACACATATAGCTCGAAATATATTATGAAATAATTTTAAAATATTTCATCATTTTTAAACTTGACAAAATGGTGAAATATGAAAGTATTTTGATGGTTCTTATTGCTTTATTTAAGTAATGTTTCTTTCAACAATTACACTTACTATAATAATATTATAATGACAGTGAAAGTTAGACTGGTGGGTGGAAGTGATTAAGAAGTGAATCTAAGTTTAAGATGGTGACTGGTGAGGATGTGATCACAATGTAGAAAGTGAACTGAGGGTTTTGAGCAAACATGATATGTAAAATGAATGATAAAAGCAACATTTTTATTAAAAATATGAATAAAAACTAGGAATTTAAAGATTTTACTCTTGTTTTAGAATGTTAGAGATTTAATGACATATATAGATATACTATGAACATTTTTCATAGATAAAAGTATTAAAAGAGAAATATGGACAGACTTGTTTTTCTGCTGTTAATCTTCTGGGGTGGAGGAATGTCTGAAAATGTATTTTAACAAGACAAAGGGTGTTATTTTTATCATTTCCAAGCTGTAACTGAAATTTTCAAGCCTGAACTTCTGACCAGTCACATCTTTGCAACAATTCCTATTGTTGATCTCCATCCCCTGACTCTTCATTTTACGGGAGATGTTTAACCCTTTAATATTTAAACCAGCCAGGTCTGGCCCAAATGTGCCAGATCCAACCTCTTTCACCTACCCTAAAATGTCATCCTAGGAATAAGCAATTGCACCATTCAAATCTTGAAGCTATAAGATAATGCACAATTTATTCAAAGTAATGTGAATAAATAAACATTACATTTGACAGTAATCTGAATGTTTAAAAGGTTAAATTCATTTTCATTATTTCCTTTCTGATCTTTAATCTTGGAAATTCATATCTGATTTATGAGATCTAAAGGAGCTGTGATGCTTCTTTCAAAATTTACTTGTTTGCATTTGTTGCATATTCTAGACAGTAAAAGGGACATTAGTACTTTGTAAGCTTCTTTTTTTCTTGTTCCCCAAAATAACTGTTTTAAGAATATATAGTGTTTCATTTGTATTTTAAACTGGGCATTATATTTTGAAAAAGCACTGTGCCTGTGTTTGAATAGCACTGTGTGTATGTGTATTTGAATAGCATATTCTGTGTATGTGTGTATGTGTAGTGGCTCTCTGAATTATAACAATCTGTGTTTATTTAAGATTATCTCAAGATATCAAATGATTTAATTTATTGGTGACAGCTTATTGTAATTTTTCAAAAATAAAAATGCATGTTTTACTTTATTTTATTTTTATATTATTGAACAGGTTTTGAATGTTTTAAAACATTTTCAAAAGAAAGTGAGATTAAGTGAAACATTTAAAATATTTTGCACATGTTATCACTAACCTTAACTCTACTGATTTTAACCTAACTTTATTGCTATAGAAGTAACTGATTTGTTACTTCAATCTGTAAAATATACTTAAGTAATTGTAATTATAACTACTCAATTTTTAATTAGTATATGCTTCCGTTTATAATGATATCAGCAGATCCTCTGTGCATGCTTTCGAAGAGGTAAAATATTCGTTTTGTCATTGATAACTTGACAAAAGTTTCTTTTTCCCTCTTCTTCTCTTGCTACTTGATTATGCATTTACAAAAAAAAAGAAAGAAAAAAAAGGGATATATTCTTTTAAACCTACCACTTTAATTTCTTATAAAGTTAGATTAAATAAAGGGCCTAAAATATGATTCAGAAATCTCATTAGCTACAAAATTAAGGGTTCTTGTAGTAAATTAAATTAGTTAAATTTCATTTGAAAGCTAAGATTTCACTTTCCCCTGATATTTACTAGGTGTTAGAATGTTGCTGAAGTTTTTACATTATGATGAGTAAAGGATTTAGTAAGTAGCTATTTGTTACCATGCCAGCTTACTTTGAAAGGTTGTATCTGCGATTGTTTTTTTCACAACTTGGTCTGCCCAAGAAAATCTATTATCAAAACTAGTCTAAATTACATTTAAAATGGTAAGGTTTAAAGTAATTATTCTCAATGCTCTTAATGCTTTTCATCTAGAGTTAAGCAATATTACAATAACTCTTCAGCCAGAAGGTAGGATTTTGTTGAAGATAGGGGTAAGTAAAACTAAAGATAAAATCATGCTCATCTCCCTTATATATTTTCTATATATATATATTTTGCACACAATTCAGTAGATTTACTGCTTAACAGCTCTATCACACAAACATTAACATGTTAACCTGAAGCAACTAATACCAAATAAAATTAACCTTACTGATCCCTAATCTAGAAACCAACTGTGTAAACATGTTTATATTTAGACAAAATAAAGTGAATAGATGTAAAAATAAAAATACAACAAAAAATTAAGTATATGGAAGCAGATAAAATTAGAGTACCCAGTCCTACTTGTTCAGATTCTATCCACTATATTACCATAATTTTTTTTCATGTTTACCCATTATTGTATATTTATATACATTGCTTTGTTTACTTATAAAATATTTAGTTTAACACCTTTTAGTACTTGATGTAAAACTTTGTATTAATATTCTCCACTGCATTGATATTTGTTATGTAGTGGTGGATGGCAAAATTAGTATTGTTGTACAAAATGCTTTCTGTCATTTAGTTATACTACTATATGTTCTGAGTTCTAATCCCACTATGATTAACTTAGCCTTTCATCCCTCTGGGGATTGATAAAGTATCAGTCCAGGACTTGGGTCGATGTAATTGACTAACTTCTTTCCTTACCATAAATTTGGAGCTTATGCTTTTGCTAGAAATAATTATTAGTATTAGAGATCAATTTCTTTGCTCATACCTCATTGGTCAATTAAATAAAGTGCCAGTTAAATATTAGATTTGATATAATCAGCTGTTTCCCTCCTCTCAAAACCGCTGGCTTTGTGCCTAAAATTGGAAATTGTTATGTTTTGGGTTCAGTCCCATTGTGTGGCACCCTGGGCAAGTGTCTTTTACTATAGCCTCAGGTCAACCAAAGACTTGTGCATGGATTTAGTAGACAGAAACTGAAGGAAGTCCAAATTTTTTGCTGTTTGCCTATTATTAAAAACTGTTATTTTGCGGCAGGATTCAGACATGGCTGTGTGGTTAAGATGTTTGCTTCCCAAACGTAGTTCCACATCTAGTCGTGCTGCC
This sequence comes from Octopus sinensis, assembly GCF_006345805.1. NCBI lineage: Eukaryota > Metazoa > Mollusca > Cephalopoda > Octopoda > Octopodidae > Octopus > Octopus sinensis. The sequence goes on along the minus strand of NC_043011.1, from coordinate 23,559,189 downwards.
TGATACCTGGGCAAGTGTTTTATACTATAGCCTTGGGCTGACTAATTGCCTTGTGAGTGGATTTGGCAGGTGAAAACTGAAAGAACCTCATCATAGATATATATGTGTGTGTGTGTGTCTGATTGTCTCGATATTATGTGATAGTTGTAAACAAATGTCACCATTATACAAACAGTATCATTCATTTTCAACCTTCCATGAAAATGTCTGGCCATAGGGAAATATTATCTTGCTTTGAAACAGGTGAATGTTGGCAATAAGAAGAGCATCTTTCTATAGAAAATCTCCCTCAACAAATTCCATTTGAACTAATTCAAGCATGGAAAAGTGGTTATTAAAGCAACTGTGATGGTATAAATATTATTAACTAATTTCATCATACTTTCATTATTGAGATACATTATAGTAAATTTTTTTCTTTTTAATTACTGTAAGACAGCAATATTACTTTTTAGTAATTGCCACATAATTACAGGTTCATTAAACCATAACTTTTACTTTTCCCTTATGGGACTGCTACAAAGAAAAAATATAAAAAGTATGAAGGCATTGGAGTTGGTAGTTTGTTGTAGTCTACATTGGCACTTGGCTTAGTGGTTAGAATATTCGGCTCACAATCCTGAGATCAATTCCTTGCAGCACATTGTGTCTTTGAGCAAGGTGCTTTATTTCACATTGCTCCAGTCCACTCAGCTGGCAAAAATGAGTTTTACCTCCAATTCAAAAGGCTAGCCTTTTGAATTCTGTGTCATGCTGAATTTCCTTGAGAACTACATAAAGAGTATGCAGGAGTGGCTGTGTGGTAAGTAGCTTGCTTATGAACCACAGGGTTTTGGGTTCAGTCCCACTGCGTGGAACCTTGGGCAAGTGCCTTCTACTATAGCCTCAGGTTGACCAAAGCCTTGTGAGTGAATTTGGTAGACGGAAACTGAAAGAAGCCCGTCCTATATATCTATGTATATATATATATATATATATATATATGCGTGTGTGTTTGTGTGTCTGTGTTTGTACCCCCAACATCACTTGACAACCAATGCTGGTGTGTTTGCATCCTCCGTAACTTAGCAGCTCGGCAAAAGAGACCGATAGAATAAGTACTAGGCTTACAAAGAATAAGTCCTGGGGTCGATTTGCTCGACTAAAGGCGGTGCTCCAGCATGGCCACAGTCAAGTGACTGAAACAAGTAACAGAGTATGCACATTAATTTCATGAGCAGGCTGTTCTCTTGATTGGAGTAATTGGAATGCTCATTGTCATAACTGACAAAGTGCCAGTTACATTGGCTTATAGGATACTGGGAAATAATGGCAGAATTAGCATATATTTGATGTATCAGATGAAATAGAGACTAATGTGTTTGTAGGTTTCAGACTTTGTAAAATCAGGTCTGTCTTGCCGAAAGTATTGTGAGCCATATTGCCCCATGAAAGACAGCTGCAGGCCATAGTATAATCTGAAAGAAAATAACTGTGATTATAGTTTCATCTTCACAATAATTCTCTTAGGCATTTTGACTATTAAGGGTAATGGCCACTAAGAAATTTCTATTTTTAAATGTAAATTAAAAATGGAGTAGTTGATTCCTTCAGTTTTCTGATAAGTAAATATTATTCCTATTTCCATTTAAGTTTCTCATGTGGTGACTCATTGCCCTGTTTGGTACAAGCCTGGTTGAAACAATGAAAGAATATTCTTGGGTTTTTCTTTTTCACTTGTGATACTGTGATTGTTTTTCATCTTAAACACTTAAGTTATATAAATCTCAGATTGTATTTTGAGTTGTCATTTCAATTTGGTTCTGTCATTCTCTTGCAGCCTTGAAGCATTCCCCTTCCAAAAAGAAGACTTCCATAGCTGGCCGGCCACGTTTTCCTACAACCAGTGAACTTGCTGCTGATGCTGGACAGACCAGCAAGCAATCCGACAGAAACCAACGCACTATTAGCTTTTCAGATGAAAGTGGTAAAAAGTCTGGTAAGAGTTTGTATGTCACTATTACTAACTACTATTATTATTTGTATTGTGATGATGATGATGATGATGATGACTTCAATTGTTAAAATTCATTTTCACACATAGTTTATATGATTTCTTTCTACTATATAGTACATGCACTCTGCAGTGTTTGGTTCATGTAAATAGACCCCTAACTCTAGTTGTAAATTAATACCTTTTTGCAGCTATTTTGATGTCATTCTTGATGACTCAGAATTCCACATCTCAGTTTCAGTAGTTGGAGAGTTTTCTGAGATAGATGATTGCAAGATTAGCATCATATCCAGAGGGTGGATTTATTTTTCAGCCATGTTACCATACAAAACATTGAGCAAATCATCAATCACACAAATCCTTGTTTTTTTGGGTTTTTATTTTGTGGTGTATGTATGGCCCAATCCTTTTGTTACCATATTTTCTTTGAAATACACAGTCTTTATTTTAAGTAATTTTGAAAATAATAAAGAATTTATTGCAATAACTTTGTTGTTATGAAGCTGGTGTTTGGAACATAAATTTGCAGGAAATTCTGATGGAAGGTTTTAATTTAGATCATTTTAAAACAGGGAGTTTGTATCCTAGAACCAGGTTCTCTGATACAACCAGGCAGGTTGGTAGGGGTTAAAAATGACTCAGAAATTTTTGCTATCAATTCCTCTTCTGTTGTAGATAATGTATAGTGGTTGCTACTGATTTTGGTTACTACTCAAGTCAGCTCTGATCGAGCTGATATTGGATTTAAGTTGTTCCAGATCTGATCGTCTAATCCATTTTTTCATCAGACATAGTGTATCTAAGACTACATTCTCTAATGAGTTAATAAGTTCTTCCCTGACCTTTTTAAAGATATGGTGTTATTTAAAGGAGATTTGACTATTATTTCTAGCAGATCAAGTCACTACATAGACACTTATCTGTTGGCTGATATGTTGGTATTATTTCAGCTCTTTGCATTCTGTCAGTAATGTATGTGATGATTCTGGTGCCAAGTTGTGTCAACCTCGGTTGATGGCCTTTCCCTTAAATAAACATAAATGACATAGAAAGACTTGCATGCATGGGTAACTGCTAGTCTTCCTCAAAAATCTTGTCCAGGCCTGTATGTTCATCAGCGAATGACTGATGGAAGCCTTGTACATAGTGATGCTAACAAGATATGAACCATTAACCTTATTGTGATGGCTTACTGTGTTGTATTCATTCAGCTTTCCACAATTTCCAGTGTAGGCATAACGATATCATAATAGTTACACTTACAATATGCAAGTATGTGCATTCACATCCTGTTTATGTTAATTGGAAATGTAAGGGTAGGGTTGTAACATTAATAAAGTCTCACATGAATTGTCATCATCATCTTATGCCTGTTTTCCATACTAGCATGGGTTGGATGGTTTGCCAGGAGCCAATGAGCCAGAGGATTGCCCCAAGCTCCAGTGTCTGCTTTGGCATAATTTCTATGGCACCAACCACTTCACTGAACATACTGAATGCTTTTTATGTGGCACCGGCTCAAGTAAGGTACCCAGAAACTCACAAGACAAGACCTCTCAACTTAGGGAGTGTAGTATTGAGGGAGGTAGCTTTATGCCAGGTGACAAGAGGTTAAAGTATGATAGAGGGACAGAAACAGATGCTGTAGAGGGAACACATGGCTACACTAGTTGGAAAAGGAAAGAAGATAGTGCAGAGGTGTCAGAGCATACCCTCAAGTTACAGGAAAGTGAATATTAGAGAAATGGTCCCGAAGATTAGACAGGGTGAATGGGTACATAAGAGAAGAGCATGAAAGGAGAGTGGCTGATGGATAGAAATGGAAATAGAAGTGTAACTGTTACTCCATAACCAAGACGGGAATTTTGTCTGAATTAACTAATGGCAATATCATGCCAATTTCTTTTAGCAAGGGTGACATATCAACTCCATATGATTTCTTTGATACAGGCTGGCATTCTTATTTTATCAGCTTAACAGGATTCTTATTGAGCTAATGTTATAAAAATAAGATCTTACTATTCGGTCACTAACTCAGCAATAATGTTGTTTAGTCCCAAGTCAATATCGATTGATCAGAATTATGATTAAAAGTTCTCCAGCTGTAACCATCCTTTCTGTTGAAGGTTATATAGGCATGACTACAATATCTAATCTTTACTTTCCTTATTTAAGACAGCAGGGTGAGATTTTGAGTCAGATTCAATTGCTATTTCTAGCAAGATGAGTGACTATGTAAAAGCTACCCCCTCTTTGGCTGTCATTTTAAAACGCATTCCTTCAATATTTTCTTCTTCATTATTGAACTTAATTTTTTTTTCTCCTGCTGTTCACTAGCTTTGGGAGGCAGACCAGATATTGTACCTGAAAACCATGCCAGCTTATATGGTGAAAGGGATTCTTATCATAGTGGAGAGTATACATATAACAAAGACGGCCAGAGGAAAATGAGATCTCTTGACTCTGGAAGATCTGGACTTACTGATCATGGGAAAAGGTGATTACTCTTTTCTTTTTAATTTTCTCCTTAATTGTCGTAAATTTAAGTGGCAAATGTTAGTGAATCCTGTAAATTTGTGTTTTTATTCTTTTGTGGAATTTGTTTGCAATGTGAGATCAGACTGCAGTTAATTTCATGTTTGTTACTTCAGTAATTATTGTTGTATATATTGTTAGATATGTCTGTTCATTTATTTGTTATTGATATTTTTTAGTTAAGTGTGTTCTGATGTGTTCTTTCTCTCTTTCTCTTGTTTACACTCTCCTCATCTTTCTTTTGCATACACAACTACACAGAAATATAAATTTATAGACTGTCCTGTAGTGTTAATTCTACTTTGGAAAGTTAAATTAATCTATATACTGCTGCACATTTATTTATCTGTCATATTCCGTGTTAGTGATATTCAAGATTATAAATACCCTACTTTTGTCAGCATTGGTAGTTGGGGATCTATGTACTTTAGGTGCAAGGACATTATTATTATTATTATTACTATTATTATTATTATTACTTTTTTTTTCCTTCTTTCAAATTTGCTTCCATTTCTTGCCGAGTGTCTTCCCGACTCCTAGGGCAAAGAAACTCATAGTATACATTGGTAGGCCATTAAACCAAACTCAATAGTTCGTTCATTATTATTATTATTATTATTATTATTATTATTATTATTATTTATTGTGTGTTGATGTGAGAGAGAAAAGAACATGTGATTAGATTATTACCAGCATATATTTTATTGACTTAGAAAGGATGAAATGTAAAGATGATCTTAGTGGATTTGTTAGCAACCTTCAAGTGTTGTGGAAAACAACCACTGAAAGAGTCAATAAAAGAGAAGGAACTTTAGTATGAAGATTTTTGTTTTCTTTTTTTTTTGCATATTGTATGTGCTTCAGAAATCTTTCTAATTTTACCATATTTAGGTTATTGTTGTTTTATAGTAGGTTTACTCTGATTGAGCAGACCTCTGATCAAAAGCATTCCAGGTATGAATATCTTGTTTTTTTAGAGATATGTAGGACATAGTACTACATTATGTAGTGTATCTTATAAAGGTAGTAGGATGTGATGTAAGAGAGATTTAGCTTCTATTCTCTACCAGGTTAAGCCATAACATAGGGTTTCTATTGTTGGTTTGCTAAATTTAGGTTAAAATACAAGCTGTCAGTTTGTTTTTTTTATTGATAAATTGCCCCATTGCTTCTTTCTAGTTTATCTACCTATACTAAATAAATTATCAACTTTCTTAAACCTAAGTGAATTGCAGTTTAATGAGCATAAGTAGCTTGCTGTTCTATTTTTAGTATTTTCCTATTTTGAATCACTGCACAATTGCATAAGTTTTGTGATTTATAAATCATGTTATTGACAGAAATGTGCAACTACACAGAAAAACCTATTTCATACATAAAAAAAAAAAAAAATTAAATTAAAAAAAAAAAAATTTTTTTTAATGCCTGCTTCAGTTTTTGTTGCATGTATAATTTTGTATTGTTTATTTTTGTGAAAAGTTCCACTTCCTGTATGACTCATTTTCTTGGATTGATGTAAGTGTTTTTCTCACAAACTTGCTTTGAAACTCTTGCAGTCTACACTACAATTAAGTGCTTGTATTTCTCTCCTGTTTTCCCACGGCACAAGTAAATGCAAAGATCCAGTTTAGTGGCATGATAGTGTTAATAATAATAATAATAATTCTTTCTACTGAAATTCTGGGGGAGGGGGACTAGTTGATTACATCAACTTCAGTACTCGACTGGTACTTATTTGATCAATCCCGAAAGGATGAAAGGCAAAGTGGACCTTGGTGGAATTTTAACTCAGAACGTAGAGATAGATGAAATACCACCAAGCATTTTGCCTGGCATGTTAATGATTCTGCCAGCTCACTGCTTTAATAATAATAATGATGATCTAAGTTCATAAGTGGGTGGCAAATATTAAGAGGTCAGGCAGCATAGTGGGACACTTGATGTTCCAAGGGGCCATGATTTTTCTTAGAAATAAAATATTTAAACAAAGTGCAATACTTTTATTTTTAAACTTATATTCAAAAATGTCTGAATTAGCTTATCAGTAGGACATTATGTTACCAGTGAGTAGAAACGTGACTGATGAGGCACCAAGGTCCAATATAATTTCATGATATAAGTTCTTGTTTCCTTTGGTAATTTTTATAAGAATTTAATACTCTGGTCCTCATAGATGTCTAAAAAGAGGCAAATACTTGATGGCATAGTGTAATAAGATATGGATAATAAATTAATGGGCAAAATTAGCCTCTGTTTAATTAAAATAATCTTGTTTTTTTTCTTAATATTTATATATAATTTTTGTTTTTTGTAAACATGGAGAGGGCATTTGTGAACAGCATTTGGTGAATGGGGCAACAAAAGATTAAGAATCACTGGTGTAAATAGTTACTGTTTCCTTACCATATCAAGGAATTGGCTGTACAATTAATTTAAAACAATGTAATTAAACAGGCTTTACATTTGACAGAGTAATCTGAATGCTAAAGGGTTAAATATCACAATGAATGTACTTGTAAATATTGTACATCATCTAATTTACAATATATTTGTATTGCTCACACTTCATTGTTGGATAGTTTAAACAAAGAAGAGTTCCAATCTGTAAAATAGTACTTCCCACAATTTATATAAGTAAATTTTCAGCACTATTTAACCTGTGCCAATATGTTGAATAGTGTTGAATCATAAATGAATGAAAATTAAAATGCCAGTAATGGATTTTTATGTTCATTAATATTGTTGTATAGTATTGTAATGAACATATTGATGGATCTAATTCATATGAATTTAGAACATGTTTTGACTTGCTAGTTATATCAATATACCAAACCAAATGAAAAATAGTCAAATGCACCTTTATATATATATGGGTTCAGTGATTAGACTGCACATACACAGACACACATACACACATTTGTGTGCGTTCATTGACTTCAGAATATTATGCTTCTACGTTGTTTGCACTCTGAAAACTGATAGATCAAGAACTTTCATTGATCCACTAAGAGTAATCAAGACATTGGTTTTATCTTAGGCAGTAATAGTATTTCACTCATTCTCAGTCATGCATAGCAAGATTTGAATCCATTACTGCTTATAATAGTGAGCTGTACCTCTTAATGTTCACAGTGTATCTGGAGTAAAAACATGCTGTAACAGTGACAAGATAGAATCTGTTGACTCCTCAGCCAGTTCAGTTGACCTATTAGCAATTATCATGAATTTGTCTCTGTTTCTAGTGTAATATTTAACACAGTTGGGTATACTATATTCATAATAAATGTAAGAGGACACTGTCTCCTATTGTTAATTTTTTATTTTCATTTGACCTTTGATTTCTCTGTCGTGAATAAACAATAAAAGTGCTTTTATATATCTGCTAAAAATATTTTTATATATTTGCTAAAAAAGTCGCTATCCCAGTGTGTCTCTATTGAAAAAGGTCTAAGCTTTTATGACTCAGCCAGTATTGCAATCAGCTCTATACTTCATCAGCCAATTGCCGCTAATTACAGTAAAGCATAATCATGTGATCAATGAAATATAATTCGGAAGTCTTTCAGTGAAAGAAATACTTTGTTTTTGTGACTCATCTGAAAATAAGACCTTAGGTGTTTAAATATAGTTTGCATTACAGTAGAATCACATCAAAAAGTTAACAGCACTTTAAATAGTTGGATTGTTTTAACTAACCTTTCACTTTTAGTTAGTCAAGCCAAATAGGGACTATTTACTGCATCATTCAACCTATTAGAAATTTGAAAATGTTTTTGGGGACTAAGAACTTTCAAAGAACTTTGTAAATCAATATCCTTTAAAGTACAAGAAGGGTTAAAAATAATCCTTTATAATTTTGATTATGGGGATTTACACCAGCACCCCACCTAGTTTCAGTATATGCAAGCACAATATTGTGGATAGCTTGTAAGAATCAATATTTGTACACTAAATCACATTATTGTATTCATACACACCTGAGGCATACATTCTTCATGCCTACATGTGCACACTTGTTTTTAGATATATACAGAGTGTACCAGGTATTTGGGAACAAGATCAAATACAAGGAAAAACAAAACATCATACTGACCCCTACATAGTCCTAGGAAAGAAAAATGAATGGCTATTCAACAAAATCACCCTCAACTTAAGATCACCACGTATGCCATCCACCATACCTATTTCTTTACTACCCACAAGGGGCTAAACACAGAGAGGACAAACGGATTAAGTCGATTATATCGACCCCAGTGCGTAACTGGTACTTATTTAATCGACCCCGAAAGGATGAAAGGCAAAGTCAACCTCGGCGGAATTTGAACTCAGAACGTAACAGCAGACGAAATACGGCTACGCATTTCGCCCGGCGTGCTAACGTTTCTGCCAGCTCGCCGCCTTATACCCATGATGGTAAGACTCCTACCTTGGATGATACCATGGACACAACAGTCCCGAGGAGTGGGGTGGGGGTCAGATCTAGAGAACTAGAAGTCACGTAATGTTGGTTCACATGGTCCTCTCAGGACTTGCCAAACATAAACTGCCTTCTCAGCATCATGTAGTTTTTTGTCTGATGTTCTTGTGCACCATAGGTTGTTGATGATGTATTGGACCTGTTGGACAAACCTGGCTGTCTTGATATCTCACTGCTGAGAATTCTTCTTTCTGAAAATGCAACCACAGATGATACATCCCTGCTAGGGATCTTCAACTTTTCCTGACCCTAGACATGAAAGATCTGGCCACATTCAAGGAGTTAGTAATCTCCAAATTGCCATGGTTGGAAGCTAGAATCATGAGCATGGCATACCTTTTCATTTTCCATGTCAGAATGGAATTTACCTTATTGATATTGATGCTGTTGATATATCTGAAAGAGAAATGAGAAAGTTAGAATTTGGCATATACTGCATGGCATTACATTACATCATCTTCCATTTATGGCTCACAAAAAATTTGTTCCCAAATACTGAGTACAACCTGTACACATTTCATCATGTAGGAAATTTATCCTAAGAGTAGGCAATAGATGTGTCTCAAATTCTAAAACTTATGTGTGTGCATGCATGCATGCATGCACACACACACATGCCAAGCTGTTATGACTTGTTGCTTATGACATTCTTTTACTGTGCGTGTGTGAGAAATACCCCTTGCCCCTACATCCACCCAGTTTGGCTATCATTATTCATATTTGAATAAGAAAATGTGAGAAAAACTTGTATTGCTTGCTTGTAAATGTTGCATGTTGTTAAATGTAAAGTTGTTTTTGTTTTTGATAATTTTTCTACTTAGCTTGTATCATGTATTAAGACAATGAAAAAAAAAACATGAGTGTGTGTGTATGTGTGTATATATATATATGCGTGTGTGTATGTGTGTGTGTATATATATATTTTATTTTATATTTATAAATGTGTATATATATGTGTACATATATATATATATATTTATTTATATATGTATGTATACACACACACACACATATAATAATGTCCTTTTTTTTTCCGACTAATGTTACCACTCTTCCACTTTTTTTAGGTACCTACAAAAGCACTATGAGTTGCAAAAGCTCATTCCGGTAAAATTATATACCTAACCCATTGATAGTAATATACAACACGAAACAGAAAATAAAATGTATAAAAAAAAAAAGAACAAACCTTTTTTTTTTATTAAAAAAAAAAAAGAAATTAAAGATTAATACTTGTAAACAACAGTAGCTTGTTTCACTCCATCACAGTAATACAGCTTTAACACACGTGAAATCAGAGAAGCTTTATATTTAATGTTTGTGATATGTACTGATGAAGACTTCATAACTCGTTACTGTGGTGTTTTGATTTTGAGGCTGTGCTTTATTCCTTTGCCTGCATCTCAATCTTCTCATCATGGCTGCAGTTGTTCCTTTTGTTGTTTTTTTTCCTTATCCAATTCCCTCCTAAATGTCTTTTTTTAATTATTTTTTTTCAATTTTTTTTTTATAGTTTTTCTTCCCTCCACATGAAATGAAAATGCATTTTCTTAGTTAAGAATCGAACTCTATTTTTTGCCAATTTTTTTCCTTTTTTCATATGAATAAAACAGTTTTGTAAATGCCTAATTACTTTTTGTTTGTTTTTTTGTTCTATTATTATTATTATTATTATTATTATTATTATTATTATTATTATTATTATTTATATTTTGTTAAATACATGTTCTTGGGTTTTATTTATTAAACTGTCTTTGTCTGTGTAAAATTATATTAAATATATTGTCATTGTTGGATGTATGTGTGATTGTGTGCATGTGCACACACGTTTGAAAAAAAATGTGTGTGCATCTATAATCTGAATGTGAAGAGTCTAATAATGTAATTTAAGTTGAGGAGAGAGAGCCACGTTTGACCAAGAGTCTCAGCACTCATGGGGTCTCTGTATGACACAATGTTTTCCTTTTACTTGTAGAGGAGATGGCTGCATCTGCTCGATGGTGAATGCACCGTCTCAGGTGAATTCTTTCTCTCGCTCATCTCCTAGGACACGTAAAAGGTAGTATTCTACATCCTCAACGACATGCTGCACCACAGATGCACATTTACTATGCATGTCTAAATGTAATTTACAATTTGCCTATTCCCTTCATCTATCCTTTGTTTCCACTGCTACTCGCATTATACACCTTTGTCTTTCTTTCACTTTCTATCTCTTTTTCTATTTTTTCTTTCATATTGTTTTTAATTCTCCTTCCTTCTCACCCACTGTTTACCTTTCTCCTAAGCCCTTTCTCATTTTTTCTTGCATCTCGCTATTATTCTGCACTCTGGTTTCTATTGGTATACAGAGATGCTGGAAGGAGGAAATGCAATTTGAATCTAATATGTGAAGGAACATAATAAAATATCACAAGGTATTTTGTCCAATGTGCCAAAGGTGTCCTCACTCATTTCTACTTACCTTGTACCATGAGGGGCCATCTGGATGCCTCTCATCATCATTATTTTATCTCTTTTTAGCTCTGCCTGGTCTCTCTCACCCTCTCTTCTAAATGTGAGTAGCCACATAACTCCTCTACTGCAAGAAACCTGTTCTTCCCCCTTCTCCCATTCTTTAATCCCTCATCTTCTAGTATAAAACACCATGTCCCCTTCAGACTTCATAGTCTTGCAAACTGCACGGCGACCCTACTCATGCTGGTGGCATGATAAAAAGCACTCGGTACACA
>NC_043011.1:23524952-23542452 GCF_006345805.1 Octopus sinensis | reverse complement strand
AATTTGTTTTGCAGTCATGTGGATTTGAGTTTTATTCCACTATATGACATCTTGGGCAAGTATCTTCTACCACAGTTCACATCAACTTATGCTTTGTGGAATTTGGTAAATGAAAATGGTGGAGAAGCTTGCCAGAAGGATTGTCACTCTTCTTGGATGCTACACATAATATTTCGTCTGATTCAGCCATCTGGCCTGTAGCTGCCTTAATAAGATTGTATTCTTTTAGAAGCATTGGGGCTAAGTCTTGAGTCTGAGGATCATTTCCTTCTACCTGTCTCAGAATCATGGCTGGTATCTTTCCTCCTCTAACTAAAGTTATGAAAAAACAGTACAGAGTTGGCTGCTCCATTTACAATTTGAGTTCATTGGGTTATATTTCTCACATATAAAGCTTTAAGAAAATGTATTTTAAAACATATCTGCTTCCTGTTTGTGCTTATGTGAACTTGTTTCAGGAAGAGTACATTGGAATTGTTTCTTTTTGCTTCTCCAGGTAAGCATAGAGACTAAAATTTTAAGGGGCAGGATGAAATATTATGCGATTATCAAACATATTTGTTATGAAAGTAAAGTGAAATAGTTAAAATTGGTTCATGCTACTAATTAAGCCTGCAAATAGAATTTTCTATTCTGTAACAGTTAAATGACAAAAATAGAAAATCTTGTGAAGATTGGCTCATGACAGGGCCAATCAATCTTTGGTAGCATTTAGAGAAACCACTGAGAGGAAGATTGGTTGGTTTTGTGAAATGAAAACTAAGTAAAGGTGGTCCATTTTTGATCAACTAATAATAATAAATGTGGGCATAGATGTGACTCTGTGATTAAGAAGTTTACTTCCCAATCACATGGTTTCAGTTTCAGTCCACTACATGGCACCTTGGGCAAGTGCCTCCAAATATAGCCCTGGACTGACCAAAACCTTGTGAGTGGATTTGGTGGACAGAAACTGAAAGAAGTCTGTCATGCACAAACAAGAGTGTGTGTGTGTGTGTGTGCATGCGTATGTGTGTGTTTTTCTTTGTCTTGACTGTGTGTCATAGTTGTAAATGGGCGTCACTGTCATATAAGCAGTGCTGTTCATTTTCTGTATTCTGTGGAAACCTGTCTCATGATAGGGAGAAATATTACTTTACTTGGTAACTGTTGAGGGCTGGCCACAAGAAGGGCATCTGGCCATAGAAAATCTGCGTCAATAAACACTGACCCAAGCATACATGGAAAAGTGAATGCAAAATAGTGATGGAATTCAGTCTGCAATTCAGTCACAAAATAGGATGTTCAATTATGAAATAAGGGCAGTCATTTGTGAAAACTCTCACTAACTCACTACAAAGAAACTACTTGGGAAATACTGGTAAACATATTGACAGTTATACAAGATTCGCTGGTTTCAATAGTTTTAGAAACCATAACATGAAGAAGATTGCACCGTTACAAGTCCATCCAACCCGGCTTGCATGAAGAAAAAGGATGTGAAACCAATAGTGATAAAATGTTTCAGGGAGGGTACATAGGAATGGTATTCTGTTGCTTCTCCAGGTAAGCATGAAGTTAATGTTATGCATTTCTCAAGAGTATTAGTTATATAACTGACTTTTATATTAATTCTCAATTCAAAATGAAGTGAAATAGCTTCAGTTGTTTTTATGAAGGCAGTCTTGGGGTGCTTATAGCATGAGGAGCCAAATGTAAGCAGTGTAGAATTAGTTCCGTGCAAAATCTAGCTTCTCATAAGTCACACAGTCAAATAATGGTAAGTGAACTAATTAATCAGATGGAATGATTGATGATTGTTCTAGCAATGGTTTCTATTATTAGTCAAACTCAGATTTCAAAGAGCAGGAACAAACACCTGACACTTTAATTATTGCAAATTCGTTGTGTTAATGAAAGGACACTCATTATGAGTACTAGACGTTTTGGCACAGTCATTTTGGGCCCTCCTATTTGGTGGTGGTGTTTCAGTGCTGATTTATTTGATAACAAGCATTTTTAATGTTTCTCTTGTTCTCCCCCACACACACTCTCTCTAAAATGTACTGTTGCCAAAACAGGCTCAACATTCAGTCAACCATACCAGATCACCAGCATCAAAACAGCTACATCCAAACGTCTCATTCTGACCCTCTATAATTGCTGCTAAGAACAATTGATGAGTTTAATTTTAAGTAGTAACATTTGGTTTATATGTACAGAAAACTGATTTTCATAGGATTCTTTTAAAAAACCTTTTCTAATTCAGAGAATTTTCCTTTCTTTTTACTTTTCTCCAAGTTAGTAGGGAGTGTACAAATTTTAATGTTTTTATAAAATATTTAAAGGCAGTGGTCTACCATTCCTCATGACAATATTATATTTCTATTGCTATATTTAATAGGAAAAACTGGAAGTTTGTTTCTGAAATATTTCCTCTTCTTTTTCTTTTTCTTTTCCTTTTCCCACTCTTCAGCTCTAGTTTCTAAGTCTGTTAGCTATGGCCAGCATCTCAAGCTATATTTTAAATCTTAGTTTATTCATTATTATTGTCATAACCATCATAATCAGCTTCATAGGAAGCATAGTGTTTTCTATGATAAGAGCATATTTCTGGTGTGCATATAGGATATTTATCCTGTATTATCTATTTTTGCAAATTATTTTCTAATGTTATGTCTTCAAGTATTCATAACCAGCTAGTGGGGTGGAAGGCAATATTAATATTTTCTTTTTCAGACTTAACAAACCGTTATAGCAATAATATGGGTTAGGTTAGGTAGAATAAAAAATTTAACCAAAAACGGGACCTGGGGGTACTTTTTGAAACAGAATATCAAATTACTAAAAAAATTCGTATATAGATAGCTCAAAGCTTCAGGAGTAAATGAATGTTAATGCTTTCAAAAGATATATTGGAATCTGAGACTTAACTACTTTTTTTTTTTTTCTGTTAAACAGATCCATGATCAGTTATGATATAGATTTGAAACTGAAAATAATTGCTACAGATTTTTTTGTCAATTTGAGTAATCTGATTGGAATTGTTTTGATTTTTTAGATCTGTCTGGATCTATGCCAATAATAGGAAGTATCTATTTATAATCATCATCACCAAAGTTATTGTTGTTGTTGTTAATGTTATAACTGTTATTGTTATTATTATGTTATTACTGTTATTGTTATTATTAATAACTGTTGTTATTATGGCAAACTGGCTGAATTGTTAGCACGCCATGCAAAATGATTAGTGACATCTTGCTTGCCTTTACATTTTGAGTTCAAATTCCTCTGAGTCGACTTTGCCTTTCATCCTTTCAGGGTCATTGAAATAAGTACCTCTTCAACACTGGGGTCAATGTAATCAACTTATCCCCTCCTCCAAATTGCTGGCCTTGTGCCAAAATTATTATTACTATTTTTATTAAGACTGTTCTTGAGCAAAACACTTCATCTCACATTGCTCTGCAATCACTTTGACACCTGACATGTGGTGCACTGTGCACCTGTCCAGGCAATGCCATTTTGAAGACCTGTTGAGGCAAGTGAAAATCAAAATCAAAACAAATCAAAATAGATGAACATCAATGGAATTTGTATCTTTGTGGTACCAGTGCCGGTGGCACACAAGAAAACCATCCGAACGTGGCCGTAGCCAGTACCGCATCGACTGGCCTCCGTGCTGTGGGCACGTAACAAACACCATCCGATCGTGGCCGTTCGCCAGCCTCATCTGGCACCTGTGTCGGTGGCACATAAAAACACCATCCGAGCGTGGCCGTCTGCCAGCCTCGTCTGGCACCTGTGTCGGTGGCACATAAAAAACACCATCCGAGCGTGGCCGTTCGCCAGCCTCGTCTGGCACCTGTGTCAGTGGCACATAAAATCACCCACTACACTCTCGGAGTGGTTGGCCTGGTGCAGCCTTCGGGCTCCCCAGACCCCAGTTGAACCGTCCAACCCATGCTAGCATGGAAAGCGGACGTTCAATGATGATGATGATGATGATGAGTGAGCTTAATGTGCAGCACATACGTTTGATCTTTATAAACAAATCACTTGTGCTGGTTATTCAGTAAAAGCTGAACACCCATACTTTGTTCTTAATGGGAGAATCCATCATCAAGACAGATGGCAGAATTGTTAGTGTTTCAAAAAGACTCAGAAGAAATGCTTGATAGAATTTTTTCTGGCTCTTTCTGTTCTGAGTTTAAATTCTGTTAAGGTTGACTTTGCCTTTCATCCTTTCGGGGTCAATAAAATAAGCACCGATTGAGCAATGGGGACAATATAAGCAATTGAATCCCTCTCATAAGAAGAAATTTTCAGGCCTTGTGCCTATAGTAGAAAGAATTATTATCATTATTATTGTTGTTTATCTCTAAACTGCCCTGATCATAAACATTGACACTCCATAAGTTTACATAAGCTTTCATAAATGCTTTGATTGAAAGTTAAAATTTTTATCAATAAAATTAAGACATTCTTGAGGGTTTAAAAAACCATGTCTTCCCTATTTAAGGGATGCACAATTATTCTCCCACTCTCTTTGTCATCTTCAGCAACTGGATAAATACTTTTACGAAAAATGTCAAGAAGTTTGTTGTTTGAAGATGGATAATTCATGTGAATCTGCTTTGATAGACATGGTAGTAGTAATGCTAAAGTTGTTGTCATGCTAAAACATGAAGTTATATTTTTTACATCTTTTGTTTCGACCATCAAACTGCAGCCATGCTGGGGCACCAGCTTGAAGAATTTTAGCTGAACTTATCAACCCCAGTACTTAATTTTTTGTAAAGCCTGGTGCTTATTCTATCAGTTTCTTTTGCTGAATCACTAGGTTACAGGGATGTAAACACAACAACACTGGTTGTCAAGTAGTGGTGGGGGACGAACACAAAAGCACACACACACTTGATAGGCTTTTTTCAGTTTCCATCTACCAAATCAACTCACAAGGCTTTGGTTGCCCTGAGGCTATAGTAGAAGACACTTGCCCAAGGTGCCACATAGTGGGACTGAACCTGGAACCATGTAGTTGGGAAGCAAACTTCTTACCACACAGCCATGCCTGCATCTACTTGAAGATTTCTTTTTTTATCTTGTTGAGAATTATAACAAATGTGTTGGTGTTAACTCTGATGCTATCAGTAACGCTATGGTGCAACACGGCAGTAATGCAGAAAACAATAGAGCTGCTATAAACAATGATGACAGTGGTACTTCCAACAACACTTACAACAGTAGAGACAACAACTAAAAAAGAAGGAAAATAATGCACTGAAAGTCGGAGAGGATAGAAATATATACACCAACAAGATTAACAACAAAAAGGCTGAGAATGTCAGTGGAAGGTTGAATAAAAACAGGTGATATTAGCATCATGATCAACAAGAAGTAAACAAACATTACCTACAGCAACAGAAACAACAAAAATATAGAAATCAACAATAACAAAACAGCAGTAACCTCATGAAATATAAGTCATTTGCAAAAGCTACCAGTACCTGTATTTAAAACTGAATGTATAAGGTGAGTGTAACTTTATGTAAAGAAACCTGTAGTGATTGTGTTTCCAGAGGATTAGCTTGAATGTTTTACTAAGAAATAATTCCTACAAATGTGTTTCATTGCTCTGCTAATATGATGATTCATAATGTGCTGTTGAAACTTAACTCTGTAGATTTTTGGTGGCAGTTGTAGATCGACACAGGGAGATAACAGATTTGTATCCTCTTCCCATGAAAAATACTTGGGAATGCAGTCAAACGTTCTGGTGTTACACTTGAAAATGTTATTAAAATTTCCAGTCCATTTCCATATCTAAGACATACAAAAAATGATGGCAAAAATAGAGGATGGAAAACCAAAGTACATCAAAGTAGTGCATCTCAAGCCACTGGGAATATGGACCACAAGGACCATGTTTGAAACCAGAAAATGACCCAAATTGCTGCAGAGAATGAACTCTACAAGCTTGCAGTACTAGGCCTCTGTGAGACAAGGTAACTGAAGTCAAGACAGATGTACCTGACGACAAGGGAAAGTTGACTCTGCTTAGGGTATGAATAGGACAGTGCTTCATTAGATACTGAAGGAGTTGGCTTCATGTTCTCCAGTGAAGCAGCAGCATCCTTGATGGAATGGTCAGGTTATCACCCAGGATCATCACAACCAGATTCACCAAGGATGGTATATGTAATACAGTCCTTTTGCAACCAACAATGAAAGCATTCTATCAACTGCTGTCTACCATTGGTGAAACTGCTAAGAGGGACCTGGTCATAGCTATCAACACCAATAAATTCACAACAACAATAATGTTAACATCAACAACAATAACAACTACATCAGCAAAAGCAACAGCAAAAGCGAATTGAAAATAAATCACAATCTCCCTTGCTTCTTTTGCAAACTTCTCTGAGGAGTGCCCTACCCCAAACAAAAAGGCATAAAACCCGCATAGGTATGTCATTGCCATAGCCTTCTTGAAGCATCTCATTTAGCCTTAAGTTGAACAAAAAAAAACAAAAAAAAAAAAACACAGGCACTTTTGAGTCTAAATAGTGAAAGCTCATCAAAATGTGAAAGTTTGATCTCAAAGGTGAGAGATGAGAAGAGTATGAATGTGATGGATATGCCAAATGATGAAAAACAACAATTCTAGATGGGCCTTTTACAAAACACAAAACATATTTTATTCCAACACAAGCCATAAGGTAAGTGATCTTTTATCTTCAGCCAAACTTACTTGAGAGTGAGATGCACATGGTCTGGTTGGTGTCTTGATGCAGGGCCACCTGGGGAATTAGTAAACTTAAATGAAATTAGCAAAATGTGAGTTTCTATGCAGCACTCTTTCACTCCGTCACTCATTGAACCAGTTTGTGTGGAGTAGCAGTGTTGTTCTGGAAATGTCTAATTCTCCAGGTCAAGATGATCTCTCTAGACCTTGATTGTGAGTTAATAGTTCCAGCCAGTGAAGGCACATAGCTTAGTGGTTAGGGTATTTGGCTTGTGAGTGTAAGGGTTTGAGTTCAAAAACTGGTAGTGCATTGTGTCCTTAAGCAAGGCACTTTATTTCACATTGCTGCAGTCCACTCAGCTGGCAAAAATGAGTTGTACCTGTAATTCAAGGGGCCAACCTTGTCACATTTTATGTGATACTGAGTCTCCCTGAAAATTTTGTTGAGAGTACATGTCTGTGGAGTGCTCAGCCAATTGCATGTTAATTTCACAAGCAGGCTGTTCCATTGATCAGATCAACTAAAACTCTTGGTGAAACCAACAGAGTGTGTCAGTTGTAGTTGGAGTTCTAATCATGTAATAGTAAAGTCAACACGCTAAGGCTAATAACTGTTTATACTCTAACAGTTAGATTTCTTTAAGTATTTGGAAATTTTTCTCTGATTGCTTTGCCTGTTAGTTAGTGGGAGATTGGAATGGTATCCTAGATATACACTGGTATTGTATGGGCGTAGCTAGCAGAAGAGGTAGCATTAAAAACCTCTCAGTCATATTCATATGTTTCCAAGTGTCTAACCAGTATTGAATGGATTGCTCAAATGTACTAATTGTTCAAACTGCAGCAGCTGTTACAGGTTGTATTTAGATAGTACATTTTTAAGTTATTGAATAGGGATAGTGTAGAATATCTACAATACAGTGTGGTTAGCTACACCGCTCGCAATTGGTGATCTGTATCGTATCTAGACAAGGATCCATTTACTGGAAGCTAAATATGTACTTTTGGCATGGGAAGCCTATAGAGACTGGATTAGCAAGATAGTTAAAGGGAAATTGACAGATACAAACTTCAACAAGTAGTGGATCTCATCAAAGAAGAAAATTATGAGAGAATCTATTAATTGTTGTAAGGAACATTAGAGAACAATAAATTTTTTAAAAAATTGCTCGTAGATAGTCTCAAAATAGCTAATATGAAAGTCATTGCTCATAGAGTGGAAGCAACATGAATGCATTTTGACTGCATTTTTGATGAAGAACACTAAGATTATGTTGTCCGAGCTAAGGTAGCTTGCATTTAAACGTGAGAGAATGAAAGCTGTTTGATGGAAATGTTAAGCAGAGGTGCACCATGACAACAAAATCACATTTTTTATTTGTGTCAAACTGCAGTGAGCATATGCTACTTATTTCCAAGCAGATGTATGCAGTTTTCTAGTAGCACTTTGCAAAGAACAAAGAACTGGAGACAATGAAATTTGATGCCTATCTCAGCAGTCTGGCAGTGGGCAGTGCAAAACCCTGCAAAAAGCTGATTTCAGCGACTGAAACATTGGCTACTTGTACCAGCTGTGTTAGAGGCACAAAACTGATACAGGATGATCTGCTCTTCAAGCTTTATTACTACATACCATATTTGCCTACTATTGTCATAACAGCTGTATACTGCAACTGACGGGATACTTGAAGCATTTCCAATTGTAAGAGCAGAAGAAAAGTCATGCTGCTGTGGAATGATCTGAACAAGGGGAACATACTCAACTGTTTTAAACCCATTGCTCTTTTAAACACAAAGTTAAAGAGTGTTACTAAAGTTGCTCAAGAGGTTGGTGTTTATCCTCAGAAATATAGTTGGAAAGGCACAAACCTGTGTGATCCCCTAGCAGGTTTAGCCACAACAGTCTCTACCTCACGTAATACATTGCAGTGTGACTTAGGAATAGACTTAGCTTTAGTGAAGCACTGATCAATTGGACTATTAATATTAGTATGAGCTAAGGCAGTGAGCTGGCAGAATTGTTAGCATGCTGGGCTAAATACTTAGCAGCATTTTGTCATTATGTTCTGAGTTCAAATTCCACTGAGGTTGACTTTGCCTTTCATCCTTTCAGGGTTGATAAATTAGGTATCAGTTGAACACTGGGGTTGTTGTAACCTCCTCCCTGAAATTGCTGACCTTGTGCCAAAATTTGTAGCTAATATTACACTTTGAGTGCAAATCCTCTGAAGTCAACTTCACCTTTCATCACTCCTGTGTCAATAAAATAAAGTAATCGTGGGACCGATGGTAATAATGGGTATTGATTAACCCCCTCTCCACAAAATTACTGATCTTGTAGCTAGATTAGAAACAATTGCTATTAATATTAAGAAAGGTGGTGGATTGGTTGAATGGCTAAGGTGACTGACAAAATGCCTCATATTTGTTTCAGCCCTTTACCAGCTTTTCATATAGATTTTGCTTTTCATCCTTCTGGGGTTGATAAAATAAGTACCAGTTGAGCACTAGGGTCATGTAATCAACCTACTTACTCCCCTAAAATTGCTTGCCTTGTGCCAAAATTTGAAACCATGAGTATTGTTGAGTGAGAGAGCAGTGCTTGTCCAGTACACCCATCATGACTACCTGTCTGATAAGGGTACACCAAGTACATGTATCACAACCATATGTGTACTACATGGTGATCTCATATCAAGATAAACAGTGCATGACCTTGCAGGTGGGGCCCAGTTAGAATTTTTTTCAGGTTGAGTAATCCATCCTGCTCAAAAAGTCCTTGAATAAGATTTGCTTAAGGGTAATGAATGAAACACCCATGTTTCCAGAGGTGAATTATTGAAACCTCCAAATATTCCTCTCAGCACATGACTATGATGCTCCCCACTACTGTTGGTCATGATTAGAGATGCACATATCATCAGCCACTAAGGGACATGCTCAACTGGTTAAGGTCAATCAACTGACAAGCAAATCTGTATTGAGCAGAATATTTGCTGTAACCCATCTTTTATATCAAGACAAAGCATGTACATGATAGCACTTCCAATCATTTGAGGTCAGAAGCCATGAGATCCACTGCCTGGTACTGCATCAGGGCATTTATCATTATTATTATTAAACACATTCTGAGTTCAAATTCTGCCAAGGTCAACTTTGCCTTTCATCCTTTCAGGATTGATAAAATAAACAGCTGGCCTTGTGCCAAAATTTGAAATCATTATTATCATTATTATTATTATTATTATTAAACCAGCAAGCTGGTAGAATTGTTAGCATACCAGGCATAATGCTTAGTGGTATTTCATCTGTCATTATTTTCTGAGTTCAAATTACACCATCGCTCCGAAGTTGTCGGCCTTGTGCCAATATTTGAAATCAATATTTCTTCTAACTTTTTATGTTCTCATTGAGAGACAAAATAAAAATACCACTCAAATACTGTGGATGGGGTATCAACCCCTTCCTTCAAATTTCAAGCCTACTATGGAAACATTATTATTACTATTAGATTAACAGAACTGTTACAGTGTAGGGCCAGAATAGATGCTGTATAGTATTTGGTTACATTCTGAATCCAAATCTCACCAGTGTTGATTTTTACTTTATATCTAAGTTTGATAACACTGAAACCAACTTGATTTTCAGACCCCTGCTTTCAGATCATATAAGGTCAATAGTATTCTAGTGTTCAATAAACAATACTGGTTCTATAAAAGGTTGATGAATGATTGAAAATGCAAAACATGCATTTCACATTTTGATTTTTAAAACATTTTGAATTTATTGATTTTGGTGGCTATGAGGCTAAGAAGTTTGTTTCCCAACCTCATGGTTTTGGGTTCCGTTCCACTGTGTAGCACCTTGGGGAAGTGTCTTCTACTGTAGCCTGGGGCTAACCAAAACCTAGTAAGTAAATTTGGTAGAGGGAAGCTGAAAGAAGCTCATCATTATATATATATATTACTTAGACATTGTGATACTAATGACCGGGTGTAGCACTCAATATGTGTATGTTTCTGAATGAAGTGTTAGTTGAGTACAGAGGAGTAATAAGAAAAAGAGATGACAAAGGAATAAATGGTTAAATTTTATAAACTTCATTAGCTTACAGCTGTTTCCACTATAGGATGCAGTGGACTCATAGTTGAGGCTCTGATGAAGCTATAAGGTTTTACTTAGGCACTCAGCTATGAGTCCACTACATCTAATAGTGGAAGCAGCTGGAAGCTAACGAAGTTCATAACTGTTTATTCCTTTTTCTTATGTGGGAGTGAGTAACTGAGTGAATGTATGTTTGTATCTCCTATTGACTTGACATGTTTGTTGTAAATGAAAGTCATTGATTTCCAATATTCTGCTATTCTGCAAAAAGAAAGAAAGTGTCTGGCCATAAGCAAATATACCTTGCTTGGAAACAGGTAAGAATTGGCCACAGGAAAAGTATCTGGCCATAGAGAATCAATCTTAATAGACTGTCTGAGCAGGGAAAAGTGGGTATTAAAATGGTGATGATGATGATATATATATATATATATATATATATATATATATATGTGTGTGTGTGTGTGTGTATATCATTAAGTAAGTAGGTTTGTGTTACAGATGAGAGGTGGTTTCTCAGAAAGCTGAATCTTTGACATGATTTTGCAGCCACTTAGAACCAATTTGCTTACATTGCTAATGTCTTTTGGAAATGAATACAGATCTCAACTTTTTTTTCATGTTGTGTCTAACACTTCATTTCTGGGTGAAAAAGAAGGAAAAACATTAAAAGAAATTTTACAAACTGTTTGCTTTTAAATGTTTTGTTAACCCTTTATTATTAAAACTGGCCATATCTGACTCAAATATTCTACTTGTTTTATGCTCAGACTGGCAAAATATGACCTCTCATATTTACTCTACAATGTCATTCTAAATATAATGAGTGACATCTTTGAAATCTCAAAAGTATGACGCAAGGCATGATTAATTCAAAACAATGTGTATAAACATGTGTTACATTTGACAGTAATCTGAATGCTAAAGGGTTAAAGATATGGTTTATTTTAAAATGGAAAGGGACCTGTAAATATTGGTCGACATATTATCTCTGGATATGTAATACCTTTGATAAATTTTAGTTATATTGATCTACTTTAAAGCAGACACCTACCCACTTATATTATTGCATGTTATGATCGAGAGATATTCATTGTATAGTCAAAATGCTATAATATAATAGCAAAGAAATACTTAAAGTTATCTCTAATTGAAAGCTGGAAATGTAGTTAATTCATATTGACATAATAGAAAATACAGGACTTTACTTCTATCAACAATTCTTTGTTTTACTAGTTCTAAATTGTTTTTGGCATCCTTTTTGTCTCGGGAGACAATGGAGTTGCGCATAAAATAATCTAGTCCGGCTTTTACATCTCATGTCCTAATAGATTTCCCTCTTGTGGCTGTGTAGTCCTATCCAGGACAAACACTCCCTCTGGCAGGTGCCGCAAATGTAGCGAAGACTTTGCCTGGCTGGTTGTAATGTCATACTTTCTTGTTGACGTCTTTTCTTGTCTTTCCATTTCTCCTCTCCTATGTCACTCCTTTGTGTTCCCTCTTTTACAGTACATCACCAATCTCCACGGTTGCTGGCAACTGCCTCCCAGTTGCTAATATTGATGTTGCAGGCCTTCATGTCCCTTTTGCAAACATCCTTGTATCGTAAGAACGGTCTTCCCACAGACCTAGTGCCCCTAGCAAGCTCTCCGTAGAGTATGTCCTTGGGGATTCTGCCATCTATGGAAGTGAGACTTGGACGCCATACACAGGCCAAGAGCATCACCTAAATATCTTTCACCTGCGCTGCCTCCGGAAAATCCTAGTTCTAAATAGTTTTTCTATAATAGAACACAAATTTCAGTCCCTAGTATTTCTAGCTCTATATCTATCAGATTCCTTATTCTGTCTCTCTGCTTTAAAATAAACCATGTACAGACATATTGATCTGTTTGAGATAGAGATAGAAATACTAAGGACTGTAATACTAAGGACATATACTTGAAGATGCTTGGCTCAGTGGTTAGAACATTAGGGTTATGATCATGAGGTTGTGAGTTCAATTCCTGGACAAACTGTGTGTTGTGTTTATGAGCAAGACATTATATTTCACATTGCTTCAGTTCACTCAGCTATAGAAATGTGTTTTAACATCACTGGTGCCAAGCTGTATTAGATAACATCAGTGGTGCTGAGAGAAGTTGCTGGTATGCATAAACAATCTTGTCTTTCCTGGACTTGGGCCTTGAAGGGGAACTTTCTAGGTGCAATCCCATGGTCATTCATGACTGAAGGAGGTCTTTTACTAATATTCTTTTATTCTTTTCAGTCATTTGATTGCGGCCATGCTGGAGTACTGCCTTTAGTCGAACAAATTGACCCCAGAACTTATTCTTTATAAGCCTAGTAATTCTGTTGGTCTCCTTTGCTGATCTGCTAAGTTATGGGGACATGGACGCACCAACATCGGTCATCAAGCAATGGGGGTGGGGAGACAGACACACAAGCATATACACACACAAATATTCTTTTATTTGTTTCAGTCATTTGACTGTAGCCATGCTGGAGCACTGCCTTTAGTCAAACAAATCGACCCCAGGACTTATTCTTTGTAAGGCCTACTATTTATATTATCAGTCGCTTTTGCTGAACTTCTAAGTTACGGGGATGTAAACACACCAATACCTGTTGTCAAGTGATGGTCGGGGGACAACCAGACACACAAACATATTACACACATACATGTATACGATGGGCTTCTTTCAGTTTCCATCTATCAAATCCACTCACAAGGCTTTGGTTGGCCTGAGGCTATAGTAGAAGATACTTGCCCAAGGTGCCACGCTGTGGGATTGAACCTGGAACCATGTGTATGGTAAGGAAGCTACTTACCACAGAGCCACTCCTGAAACTGTATATATATATAGCGCGGAAAACTGACGTTAAACGATAATGATGATGATATATATATATATACACACACACACACATACATATATACATACATATCCTAGGCAAATGTCGTCTGCTATAGTCACAAGCCAACCAAAGCCTTGTGAATGGATTTGGTAGATGGAAACTGAAAGAAACCTGGTGTATATATACACACACAACACACACACACACACACACACAACACACACACATACATATACATACATATATATACATATATATATATATATAATATATATATATATATAATATATATATATATATATACATATATATATACATATACACACAGCAGGTTTCTTTCAGTTTCCATCTACCAAATCCATTCACAAGGCTTGTGACTATAGCAGAAGACATTTGCCTAGGATACCACGCAGTGGGACTGAATTCAGTCATTACTTTTTTACATTAAGCTCTAAGTGATATCACATTCAATATAACATTACTTCTACATTATACCTCACAAAGCAGTTTGCCTTTCTGTTGGTTAATTCAAAATTACTCCGGTTTCTGTTTTATATTTAACCCTTATAAGATGACTGGGTTGATCAATTGGTCCATCATTTTTTTTTTCTGTTAGAAAGAAAAACAATGCTGATTTTCACCTTTATCTAACTATTGAGATTCAGGCAAACACACATAGACATATGCATAAACACACACATACATACCAACATATACACAGACACATTTATACACACACACACACATTTCTTTAACAGATTTTTAAATAATATCAACCTTGTTCTTGGTTTCATTGTCTTCATTGTAGAAACATCAGAGAGCTTTGACATCAAAGAGTCGGATAACATCGTCTGACCTTAGTCATTATTTGCTGTGAAAAATTAAGATGAGTTTTGCTCCTCTAACAGAAATCTTCATCTTCAACAATTCACTTTTATCTGAATATGTTTATAATTTCCCCCCAATTTTTTCTTATATTTTCTGTTGCAGTTCCAGGCACACTGAAAACAATTATTATACGAGCTTTTTTTCTAGTTCTTTTATTCCTAATAATAATTGTTGTTTTATTATTTTTTATGAAGTTGATATGGTATTGTTCTTTTATTAAATTACCATGATGAAAATTATTCCAGTAACTTAATGTATTGTAGTTGTATTATTATACATATAATTAATTCTGTTCTTTTAATTGCACCTCCAATGTTATGTTATTGTTAATTTTTAATCAAATTGTTACATTTTAAAATTTATTTTTTAGTTAAGGGTTTATCGATTATGGATACATCCTTTTTGATTTGTTAAATATTCTTACATATTTTGGACATCCCTAATTTGGTATCTAGGGAGCATTCAATAACTTTAGTTATTTTTGGTTAAGTTATATTTCAATTGTTAATTTCTCAAAGTGATTTTTGTGTACGTGTGTATGAATGGTGGGAATTTGTATAATGTGTGTGTGTGTGTGTGTGCGTGTGTACATATGTATGTACACACACACACACACACATATATATATGAAATATATAGTTAACTGTTTCAATGTGTATGTATATATATATATATATATATATATATAATAATACATGTATATATATAAATAAAATATATATTTAACTGTTTCAATGTGTATGTATATATTTATATATATATGAACAGGTGCTGAAAAGCTCCTGGCTTTGGGTAAAAGAAAATACAGGAAGATTAGTTAATTATGATTTAATTCGACATATTCCCCTCTCACTTCAGTTTTCCTAAGCCCTGTAAAAGAACTCAGAAGGTTGGGCTTCTTTCATGATACTCTTAAAGCCAGGGACTTTTCAGCACCCCCTTGTGTATGTATGTATATATAGGAGAAATTGTGATAAACACAAGTTTATATATTTTGTTCCCTATCTATGTTTCTCTGTTGTGGTTATTTGCATCTTCCACAGTGAATGTTCCAAGTGCAGTTGGGTGCCAAACCACAACAGTTCATCAGAGGAACACTTTATTGCATTATATTACACAGACCAAAATGCTTTTATATGTCTGTGATTAATGTGTCCAGATAACACTGATAATTTCTTTCTGGTAAAAATGTTTTTATGGCTACGTATAGTATCTCAGATGTTAGGTATTAGAATCTTCAACTCAAAACAAGATAAAGTAACAGAAGAGAACCATGATATATAAATATAGCATAAGCCGGTAAGGGTAAAGGAAACCAACAAGAATGAACTAAGATGAGTATGCCAAACAGTTGACAAGATGTGTGTGTGTGTGTGTGTATGGTTGCTATTGCGAAAAGATGCTGAAGATCATTGTATCTAAATTCATGGACACTAGTATGAAATCATGGTAATTACAGGCACAAAACACACGCACATACATGCACACACACCAGCACACACACATACATACATGCACATACACATTGCTTAATGTGTTTATTGAGTGCTTTGGTGTTTTGTGCACACATAAAAAGAGCAGCATCTAATCATGCTTCTTACACTGTATATGCAAAAACTAGAACATCTAAATACACACACATACACACATACAGCGTTCAGTTTATTTTTAATTATGTCTTGTAGTTATTGTAGGTCATTTAAATGTTCATTAAGTTTGTAATTTTATTTATGTCACTTCTATAAAAAGGTTTTAGTGAATATTGAGTTTTATTTGGCAAAAGAATTATTACTATTAACTAAATATTTTATTCATTGCACACCTATTAACGATATGAAGTTGCTAAAGCTATAGATTGGATTCAGAAGGTGTTAGAATTTTCTCCAATCTTTCTGCTATCAGCTCTTCACTAGCTTCAGCATTTACAACTGTTAATCAACTGTGACTAATTGTCATATACACTATATAATCCTTTATTTTGTTTTATTGCAACTTTCTGTTCTAAAATGTATGCATATATATATATGACTATGTTGTCATTCATTAAAATTCTTAATGTATTTCTGTCAGATTATTTCTATATATAATTACTTCTCTCCCTGATATAATCATGTCTTTTGTTCTTTCCTATCCTTGTACATTACACAATTACCCCTGCTTTATATTTATGAGTAAATTGAACTCCATTTCAGATCTGATATGGTATCTAATGCATCTTCTAGTCCAACCTTCACAAGATCTGACATGTGTGGAGGAGTATTACCTCCAGCCAGCAGTTTGGGTCACTCACCTCCACTCAGTTTGTCTGAGTCTACACCTACTCATACTGAGTACACAGAAGGTACACCGAGCTATACAACCTCAAGTCCTAGTTGTTCCAGTGATGTACTAGGTATGTTATTTAATTCCAGTGTGTTTAATGTAATCATTGTCAGTCATGCTATTGTGGGTTTTTTGTTCCACCCTTTCAATATTTTTCAAACTGATGCGTGCTAGTGGCACTGTTAATCTTGTTACCTTTTAGCTGGCTTTGCTTCCAACCATGCATGTTTCTGGTGTAACAACCCCTGACATTGCAGTACTCAGTGTATGATTTTATACTGAGTTTCAAATGTTTCAGGGTTTTTGAAGTATGATAAAAAGAAAAGGACTTGTCCTTGTGTATATTTTAATTTAAAAGTTGCTGCTGATCTGTAGTCGACATTTTGTAGCAGTGGTGTGCATGAGTGCATGCATGACACTTTATATACTCCTTATATGTGCTTGCAATCTAAACATAGTTTGAGTGTCATACAAAAGTAAATCATGATACTTTTACTAAAAGGTTCTTCCTTATAGAAAATATAATTAATCCTCTTTTTTCCCCCCATTTTTTTTTGTAGCACTCACTCTAACAGTATTCACTTCTGACATTCTCTTAAC
>NC_043011.1:23517452-23519952 GCF_006345805.1 Octopus sinensis | reverse complement strand
CATTTTAAACCTTTATTCTAATACCACAACCATCTATCTGAACAGTACTTAGATTGTCAAACTGACAGAAACTATCTGCAATCTCTGACATAAGCTGGATTCATTCTCTGTGATTTGAATATATTTCAGACTGATCCTTCACTATCAGCTTGTTTAGGATGTTCTGATATATTTGGCTGTGACATTTATTGAAGTCAAAGAACCTCCACGTTCTTTTTTTTTTTTCTTCCTTGATTATGCAAGTCCAATCAATAATAATTTAGAATTTTTTCATTTTACATCCTTCAG
Source organism: Octopus sinensis (assembly GCF_006345805.1). Classification (NCBI taxonomy): domain Eukaryota; kingdom Metazoa; phylum Mollusca; class Cephalopoda; order Octopoda; family Octopodidae; genus Octopus; species Octopus sinensis. Next base: position 23,519,664 of record NC_043011.1, on the reverse strand, counting down.
ATATTTTTTTTTATTCATCAAAGAAATTCTTTTCTTCCGCTATTCTTATATTGATTTTGTGACCAACATCTTTTATATCTAACATCAGTTAAGTGATGGTTATATGTCAGGTGCACACACATTTACTAATTAAAGAAACACGCACTCACAAAGGTAATAGTGCCACCTAATGCTATTTCATAAATTATATAAAATCTGCTCCAAGCACTGGACTTGTTATTCTTGGCACCACTTATTGTTTTATAGTTCAGAATTTAGCTCTTGATTTAATTCTTATCATGAATCTCTCTCTCTCTGTATCTATCCTAGTTCTCTCTCTCTCTCAGACAGGCCATTATATAATTTTATTATCTTATCATACTATTCCTTCTTGTCATTGTCAGTAGCCTGCACGAGCCACCAATGTATATCACTATTATTCATAATTATATGAATATCATTCTCTCACTTTCTCTCCCTCTCTCTCTCTCTCTTACACACACACACACAGAAGAAAGTACCTGGATTAGAGTTTATTCATTTATTTGAAGTTGTAACTTTAACTGGGTACCAGTTACCATTCCTTGCATGTTCCTTAAAGTGACTGATAAGCATGCATAATAAACACACACACACTATCTCTCTCTCCTGCCTTCCTTCCTACATACATACATACATGCATACACAAAGATGCAGTTGTTACTTTATGCAAATCTATGTAAGGTGTCTATCTTCTTATTCATTTTGTTCTCTAGAGTAGTGCTTCCCAACTGATACACAGCATCGTACTAGTGTCCTGCTAGATGTAGCTATGTACATCACAAACATAAAATAACTAAGTTTCATTTAAAAAGTGCAAAAGTATAAACTAAACTTCTAACAGTGATGATTTACTTTTACTATTTTTTTTTCACTTCATATAAAAAAGTCTTGGAATATTTTTAGTTGTTCTAACATGTGCCATGAGTGAAAAATAATCTGGAAGCGCCACTCTAGGTGATGATCAAGTAGGATGTCAGGATTGAAGTCAAAATAGTTATTTAGTATTGCTTGAGTCCTGTGCTTTTAACCTATATATAGCTATTGTATATAAAATCCAAAACATGATACCTGGCAATGATTGTAATGTATTGGTTATTAAAAGTTGATAGTTTATGTTAAATCAAGATTTAATGTAACATCAATGGCAGCTGAAATAAACATTTCCTTCCTTATTGGAGAACTTTTATCTATCTGTCTGCCTGCATAGGTAAAATAGTTACGACAGCATGTTTTAGTCAATCAGTATTCAAGATGAATTGATGCTTACACTTGATATTATTGAAAGAAACGTTCAGAGCCAGTGAAGAAGTGTCCATGTTTGCCATGCTAGAAATAACAGTCAAATCTGCTTTGATTCATATTCTATATAATGTCTCAGAAAAGATGCAATAATCACAACTGGAACATCTATGGGCATAGAATGTTTTATTAGAATAGACCTGAGACTGAGCAACAAAAAGAATGACAAGGTTCATCAGATGATGTTCCATTACTCCAATATAGAATGTTATATTGTCAATTGAACAGCTTTGTTGTTGAGAACTATTCAGTAAGAGAGATTGCTACCTTCTTACTATTCATAGCAATTTCCTACAAATTGTTTGACTGTTGTATCAGTTTATACACCATTGTTACCTTGAGCTGGTGAACCAATGTGTGGACTCAACCATTAATTTTTAAAGTCCTTATCACGTTCATTTCATCAGGTTTTGTCATGCTGTTCTTAGGAAATGGTGTGTATAAATATCTAGTTTTAAAGATGATGTTGGAATGAAATGATTTTACACTGAAGATCATGATTAAACCTTATTCAGACTTCATCCATCCTTTTGATGGGTTTTTACGAGCTAAAATATCTCATCTGCACATGCTACAACTACAGATGATTGCAGTAGTTCACTGAACTGATTGGTCCTAGTTGTTGACAGTTTGTTATCTGTTCAGCATCTAATGATATTTCCCTTTGACTCAATAAGTTCATTTGATGAAATCGTTCACATCCATAATGCTGCATCCCATGATTTCAACATACCTTGATGCAGGTGGTTACATGCTATCTTATCCACAGCTGATACCATAACAAGTGCTACTACTCAAGGTCAGAGTGTACCTTGAGAGATGATTCCACACTCCTCAAAACCCTGGAATTCCTGAATCAGGGTCTCATTACTAGATGCAGCTTAGAGTCATT
>NC_043011.1:23484952-23509952 GCF_006345805.1 Octopus sinensis | reverse complement strand
TGAAGTTGCCTGGAGGCTGTGGTTGAAACCAATGGCGATTTTATTGAATAAATTTACTCTTTAGTATTTCAAGATATTTTTATATAATTTTGGTATTTTCATTTTTGCACAATTTAGACGACAGTTTATTCACCGCACCCTGTCTATATATATATATTACAAACATATAAGAGGGATGACCACTAAGTGAACATCTCTTATGCTAGAAGTCAACCCCCTATGGTGTTACCACTAAGAAAGGAATGTTCTCAAGAAAATTTAGCAAAACGACAAAACTTAAGCGAGCAAGACAAATGAAAAGATACAAAATATACAGATTAATCACAAACTAGTTTCATTGTTACCACTTACGTAATCACTTACATAGATGTCTGCAACTCGTCAGGGTGATCGTCATAGCAAAATATAATTTGCAGAACTATACACGAGACGTCCGCATGAGATTGAACATGTATATAGTTCTACCAATTACATTTGGGATTATATTTCAAAAGTCTTCGTTTTGGCGTGCCAAAATACCGGAAATAATTCTGCAGAAAATAATTCTCTGCAGTGAATTTTGCCGGTTAGAGAACATAATTATTTAAATTTAAAATAATAAGGGTGAAAAATTGAATATTAATTCGATTAATATCAATTTAAAACCAGTGGTCTAGCATATAGAAAAATCTGAAGATTCAGAAAAATTATATTACATACATATAAGAGGGATGACCACTAAGTGGACATCTCTTATGCTAGAAGTTGACACCCTATGGTTTTACCATTAAGAAAGGAATATATATATATATATATATATATGTATGTATATTAGTCAGAGAAGGAGAAGTAGTGTGATCCATCTTCTCCAGACTAATAGGAGTTTTGCAACTAATTGCCTGCCTGAAGATTTGCAGATCAATGTCTACAAGAACAGTATGGGCACAAAGCATATTTAGGGTCTAGTTTAAATGTGTATAATGAAACTAGTTTCACTAAAGATACTCATAAAGCAAGAAGTAGTGCTAAACAAGTTAGCTTATTAGGTTTCCCACCCAAAGAAGTTATTCTCAAATATTCAGTTGATGTGGTTAGTTAGTTCAACTTATATTCTGCAAAACAGTAGGCATTCTTATGTCATGAGTGGTCAAAGACTATGCATTGTTCTCAGGCCAGCTAATGTGGTTGTTTTTGAGATAACATGTTTTTTGTGGCTCTTACTTGTGAAATATGTATTGACGGTTGTTGAGGAAGAAAATACATGCTGTCTGCTCTAATTGCTTTTTGGTATGTTTATTATGCCTGCCTCTCAAAATCTGTCGTGGAAGCGTCATCCAACCAAAATGCAAATATACGGGAAACTACCACCTGTGCCATCTCTTGTGAAAGGTAGGAGGGTCCAGTTTGCTAGACATTGTTGTAGAGCTGAAAACGAGGCAATTCCTACTCTTCTCCTCTGGAAGCCATCTACTCGTGATAACAGAGGGTGCACACTCTCCTACCCTGATGTAATCTCCAGGGATACAGGCATCCAGCAACAGGACCTCCGTAATGCTATGATGGACCGTGATAACTGGCGTAGCATGGTAAATTCCATTGTCTCGACCACAGTCGAACAATGATGATGCCTCTCCTCCAAAAAATAGCACCCAAATCATTCTCTACTATTTAAGAAAAAAAAAAAAAAGAGGGGACCCATTGAGAGAAGATGTAATAGCCATAACTGAAATCTTGGTTTTCAGTTGTGTGTATGAAGATTGGAATTAATGACAAAAGAGTTAACGAAAAATAGGTGGGTTTTGTTTTCATTGTAGAGTGTTGCTGATAGTTATTCAACTTGAGCAGTGACATATAGGAATTCTTGGTAAGATGACCAAAATATGTAGACACACTCAGGGTAGTGTTGAAAGCTCAAAGGTCATATGAGATAGCTTTTGATCCTTGAACGGTATCCTTTCTATGAATTGTCTTTTGTCAGTTTTTAATGTGTTTTTCAACATTGCAGTTGGGTGTAATTATTCTGAATCTTGGTAAAATTTCACTGTTTCTTTTGTAATATAAGATGGTTGAAAATCTTTACTCTATTTTTGTGTACTTCAAAGGTAAAGATATGAAAGACCAAAAACTAGTATAATAAATTGTTAAGTCTATTAAATTGATCTCTCATACTTCTGAGGTTAAATATTGTAACAATTCCCAATAATTAAGTACCTGGGGTCTTTATAATTAAGTACACTTTTAAAGGCCACTACACCAGCACAGCTACAAAAGAATGACTAATACCAGTAAAATAAAAACTAAAATTAAAAAAATGACTCTCCAGTCTACACTCAACATAAACCCTTCTGCACATTTGTGATCAATAAGTAAAGTCTATCTTCAGGCATTAGTCATTAATCTTTATCCATTGTATTAATTTCTTCACAAATTTACTTCTTTCCTTGCTTTTAGTGTGCCAGAGATTTGTTTTTACAAATATTCTAACTCCTTTGGTTATTTTTCTGTAGATTACTTTGTTCTAGAAATAGTAATTACCAGATTAGGCTGGACGTAATTATTACTGATTAAGTAAGATACTATTTATTTCTCCTACCTCACTTTAATAGATTATAAAAAGGTAATAGGAAATTTGACACAAAGCATTATTTTTTGATCTTGATTTATTCAGTTTTTTGGTACAGTTATAATTAACAATTATGTTTATTGACCCTTTACTTTCTTTTGATGTAATCGATCCTTCACTTAAAGATGGATTGTCTAGGTATTGATGGTTCACTGAAGGGGACTGTAATATTTCAATGGGACGGGATTAGATTTTATTTTGAGCAGCATCTTTTTATCACAGGTTTTTGTTTTCACCTTTCTCTGAGAAAAGTATTTTCTATTGCAGTTTTCTACTGCAATACTGAGTATTTTCTACTGCAACTTTAAGCAGCTGTGAGAATCCTCTCTTCCATGATAAGTACATCAAACTGTTACCAGTTTTACCCACTAAAGGAGGAACCCTGAGAACTGGATGTTAATGTAACAATCCTCAATCCTCTACTATACATCATACTCAATATTTTCAGAAATGAGATGTTCCTCTCTATCATATCTGTTAAAATTTAGGTGGATTGGGCCTGTGACAGTTGAAAATCTTTGCCAGGGATACATTATTTGATGGTCGACATTTGTGCCTACTATTTGTGGTTATTACTTATTATGTACTATAAAACGAACTCCTATAAATATTTATAGTCAATTCCTTTATTGACCTCACCACTCTGATGAAAGCTATTAGAGTTATCCTGTTTATACCAGTTTTATATTTTCTTTGTCAGAAGTATAGAGATGAATTTCCGTTCTATATTAATAAAAAAGTTTAATGTTATTCTTTAATTTCATTTAATTTTCTAAGAACTATCTGAGGTCTTGTATAGGTACCACTAGAATTTGCTGCACCATTTCTAAACATGTGATTCAGAAATATATTAGGGATTACCTCAAGTGCACTTATATATAAAAGCTCACTGTTGGACACTTTGTGGAATAAACATTATTATTGAGAATGTATATAACTGAATATTTTCTGCTACAATTTAATTTGACTTATTATATCTATCTCATGAATAGGTATTTATCAGCGTCTATTCATAATGCTATCCAATGCCTGTGGCACTGAGGGAACCATTGCATTGTCTGTCAGCCTGCTAAAAATTGCAGTTAAATCTCCCTCACATCACACTTCAGTAGAGTAAGAAAAAGGAAAAGCTACATTAGATATTGCAATTTTAAGATATCTATAAAAATATGGGATTAGTCATATTTAGGAAGCCTTAGATCATAGGTCTGCTAGAACAGATCTAACCTGTAGTTAAACAACAGCATGCTACATTTATAGTTCAATAATAAATTTTGATAGCATCTTGTTCATGAAAAATATTAAGTATGAATCTCATATTTTTTTCATATAGAAATGATTTAGAACAACTCTGTTAATACATGTATACCCACATTTATCCTCATGATATATTTTTAGTACTTTTACTGCTTCTTGGTGAATGTGATTTTATGATATTTTTCTCTGCTATCTAGCTGTTTATGTTCAGCATTGATGGTCATCTTATCAAAGAATCTCACCATAGGCTGCTTCTTTAGAAAATACTTCTAAAGAAGTTGTCTTGGCTCTGCAGCTCAAGGTTCATAAGGTGAATGGGTTTTACCCCAGGAGACTTTTTTCCTTCTACACCATTCTATATTATTAATACTTGACTATCAGCTATCACTCTTAAGAGCCATTTCTGGAAGATTGTATTTTCCTTAGGACTACGCAACAGATTAATGGGTATTTATTCTCCCATTATTGTTGATAAAATTGTTGCTTTGTGTGTGTGTGTGTGTGTGTGTGTGTGTGTGTGTGATAGACTCATTCAGTCATTTGGGATAATAATCTACATCAGCCACAAACTGTTTTCAGCTAAGTGGATTGGAACATCATGAAATTAAGTGCTTTGCCTAAAAGGCACAATGTTCCAACCCGTCTAGAAATTGAACCTGCAACCTTATAGTTTTGAGGCTAACAACTGAGCCACTAAACTATTGTAATAGCACTGCACTATTATAACAACATGGAGGATATCTGGAAATACATGATTCGTAAGCTTCCTTAATTTATTTTGATGCTTAAATTTATATCTTCCCATAACATTTTTTCATTCTGTTAAAGTACCTTTATGATGATGCTCTAGAAAAAGATCGAGGTTATTGAAATGGAAGCTTATTCATCCTGATGTCATGTCGTTGGGGCACCAAATCATCCTTGGTGTGGTCATCTTGTTTGAATATTTCTCAAATTTAACGACTTCTTTGTTTACTTTGTTCATGTTTACTTGTCATACATGATTCCTTTCTTGAATTTCTTCTTCATATTCTTTCCATTGTTCTTGGCTTGTTTTATTTCATTGCACATCTCTCTCTCTCTCTCTCTCTCTCTCTCTCTCTCTCTCTCTCTCTCACTTTTTCCCTCTCTCTCTCTCCGTCTTTGTTTCTCTCTTCCTCTGTCTATTTCTCTCTCTCTCTCCCTCATTATATACAGTGTAATCAGTTCTCTGTTCACTGTCCTTGCTCTCTCTTCATACCTGTTGACTTTCTTTTTGATATTGTTGGTATCCTTACATGTTTGGGCTCAGTCCTGTTGGCTCCTCTTATTTTGTTAGTTTTATCTTAAACTTCCTTGTATTTTCTCTGTTTTTCTCTCATCTTTTGCCTGTACCACCTCATTATTTTTCTTTTCTTGCTTCAAGTCTTTGAATTTGTTTCATAGTGAAGGTTGTTCAAATGTGAAGCAAGAATAATATTTGTGGTGACATGTAGAACATACCTGTGCTGGTGACATGTAAAAGGCACCCAGTACACTTTATGGAGTGGTTGACATTAGGAAGAGTATCCAGTCGTAGAAACCAAGCTAGAACAGATTGGAGCATAAGGCAGCTCTCTGGCTTACCAGTTCTAGTCAAACCATCTAACCCATGGCAACATGGAAAACAAGCGCTAAATGATGATGATGATTATGTGCAAATGGTCTGTAAAAGTGTCAAAAGATAATGAAAGATAATGAGAAACTGAAATATCTTCTTAGCTGTCTGCCTGTTACCCCTTGAATGTAAAAGTGAAGGGAGAAGTGATTTTTAGCAAATGAAATTATTAAGGAGTGGATGTTTCGTTAGAAATTGAAAATACGAAGGAACATAAGAAACTATGATACACAGTCATTCATACTCCCACCTAGACACATATACCCAAATTGTTCACACAATGTTTTACCCATCAGAAATGGAAAATGGTCTGCGACTCCAAGTACTAAATATTCATTTAAGGTTCCAAGAAAAAGCATCATATTGGATGAAGAGCAGACATATGTGGGTAAGTGTTTGAACATGACCACATCAAAGATTAGAACCATCGTGAAAAATGTGAACAAAATATACATGCTTTGATGATGCCATTGTTGTTATCAGCATGGAAAATCTACTTGTTTAAGGAGTAAATTTGTGGAAGTACATGTTTGCTATATGGGTGGTCACAATGAATTGCAATAAAACATATTATAATGCAAAGTCAAGGAACATTTTCAGAGTTAGCATAGTAACTCATTGAAAATGGGCCTGCTAACCTTACCGGAAAGAATTATCACTACCACATTTATCAGTAACAGCATCACTAAGATTACAAAAATCACAGGCCAGTTTACTGAAGAGAACTGACTGGTTTTGGAGCAGCAAGGTGTACAGAGATGCTCTGGTCATGATATTCCACTACTGAAAATTGCTTTGTGAGAGAGGATCCAATAGAACACAATATTAGATGTAGTCTTTGAAAAGCAATGTGTGAGAAAGACCTGCAAAATAGACCCACATCACAAATATATCTTCTGTCTTATTTTGCACAATTACTTTCCAATTGAATTAACAGTGAGTTGGTCGGTCTGAATTCTTGTGTTTAATGTTGGTTAATGTAGATCTATTTAATAATTTAGAAGAGTTACTAGTTTCTATATAATATTTTTACATCTTAATTCATTAAACTTGTTTCCCAATTTCATTGTTAACTTTAGATCATAATGTATAACATCACATTGCATGAGGTCAGCTAGAGTTAAGTGTAGGGTGTAACAGCAAGTTTCTGTGTGTGTGTTTAGTCATTTGGCGATGTTTATCACATTAATCAATGTTTGTATTACTGTTAAAAATATGAAGCTCACATCTCTATTTGTTTTATATAATGACCCTTATATACTGCATTTTTACAAGTGTATCTGAGTGCCGACATATTACTTTGTTTGTTTGTTTGTATGTATGTATGTATGTATGTATGTATGTATGTATGTATGAGTGAGTGTGTGTAAGTATGTGTGTATGTCTGTCCTTGTATGTGTGAGAGTGTATGTATGTGTGTGTGTGTGTATATATATATACATATATATATATAATAAATAATATCGGGGTAATAAAAATTATAGAAATCTTTACTACCAGTGGCCTAGCGTACAAAAAAAAAAGTCAATAGACTATATATTATTCATATAAAATACAGTGTACATTAAAACACATTAAGAGGCTTCCATCATAGGAATCCTTTATGCTAGAAAGAACAGTTAAAGTCCAAACCACTAATTAGGAATAAATTCTTGAAGGGAATGAAAAATAAAAACATTTACCATCTAGTGGTTTGGACTTTAACTGTTTTTTCTAGCGTAAAGGATTTCTACGATGGAAGCCTCTTAATGTGTTTTAATGTACACTGTATTTTATATATATATATTTGAGAAAATGAATAGATATAGCTTTTTTGGTAATTTTTCTACTTCAGTAATTAGATGTTTATAAATTATTAGGTGTTTATAAATGGTTTGTAAACAGAAATTTATTTTATCAAATATATAATATTGTGAGAAGGACTTCCTATTTCTTATTCTACAATATTTATATATATTTCACAATGAATTATTATTACCTTTCTATGTCTCCTAGCTCACAGCGTCTTCATTTTGAGGTCTTAGTTCTTTCTCCTTATTTTATCTAATTCCATAGTGTCCTTTTTGTTTTAAAACTTGGCACATAGTCTGAAATGTCTTCTTTTTATTTTCATTCAAATGGATCAGAAACCCTATTGAAATGTTGGTGACTATTTGAAAACTTTAATACTAAATTCTTTGTGTGTTTCTACGTGAATCCCTCTCATATTACACCAGTTACACCATAAGTTCTCCTCTCTCCAATACAAATAGAAAATTAACACTTCAGAAGCCTATATGTGTACATAACTGCATGCTTATGTATGTGACAATATCTTACATCATGAATTACTACATCTTGACTTGTTGGTTGTCATGAAAGCATTTTTAACCCCTACCAGTCTACCTTGGTTAATTCCACTTACTGGTTTATTTGAACCAGGACTTTTTCATGCTGCTTTCAAAATACATTTGTATTCCTTATAAGTTGCAAATCAGGGATCATTTGACTGATAATGCATGGATTAGCTTTCAGAATTGACCAGAATTTCATGCCTTACTGCTGTTTATGGAAATAGAATTTAATCCCCGAATCTACTAAATATACTTCCTATCCTCTAAAACTTTGTAGCTTGTATTGTAGTTCCATTTAGCTTGTCCACTATAACCTGTAACCTACAACCTATGTAGTCTTCTCTTTTACATGTTTTCACTCACCATTAAAAATAGTTTATTTTCTCTTTTATATTAATTATGTATGTGTGATGGGTGTGTGTGTGTGTGTGTGTGTGTGTGTGCATATGCACACAGAGAAATATATCAGTAGCAGGAGCCAAGTGTCTTTATATTCATATATTTGAGTGTGTGTGTGTGTGTGCACTCATTATTGTATTTTCATTGATTTTTAAATTTAAATATGTTTGTGTAAGTTTGTTGTATTTATTTATGTATTTATATTTGTATATTTTTGTAATGAACTTTGATTCAAACATTGAATACAAAATAAATTTGCAATAGAAAAAGAAAAAGAAAAAAGAAAAAAATCAATAAAGGAAATTCCCTTAGCGATAGAAATTCTAAAAACAGGAAATTCGCACCTGGCTAAGTCAATATACTTTCAGCCTACCAGTAAAGGTCCAATGGTTTGTGTCTTGTCACAAATGTTATATTGTAGCAGTGTGTCCACAGCCATGGTATTATCACTCCTAAAGATGCAAGTCCATGTGCCTGCAAATAAGCACCATGCAAGTAGACAGATCCTTGTTGTAAGCACTGTGTTGTCTCTATAGCTGTGGTACTTTACTCCTAGTAATGTGAGTCCATGTAGCTACAATTAGAGACCTTGGGAGCAGATACAGGTTCTTGCTGCAAGCACTGTGCTGTCTACAGCTGTGTGTACTTTACTCTTAGTTATGCAAGTCCATGTAGCTACAGTTAGGCATCTCGAGAGCAGGTACATGTTCTTACTATAAGTACTGTGCTGTGTCCATGTTTGTGGTACTTTACCCATAGTAATTCAAGTCCATGTAGTTGCTAATGGGTACCTTGAGAGTAGATACAGTTCTTGCTCTAAGTACTACTATGTCCCTGATCATAGTACTTTATTCCAAATGATGCAAGTTCATGTAGCTGTAAATACATTATGAGTAAATACAGGTCCTTGCTGAAAACAGTTGGCACACTGCGTAATTAGCAGGTTTCATTAGTTTAAGGCCCTGACGGAACACTCAGGCTGCACCTGTTTCAACTGATTCTGTCACTCTGTGCATACAAAGAACAATAATAATAATCATACCTTGGCTTCAACATAAAATATAATTTTATGTTATTGTTGTTATTGTTGTTGTTGCTTTCTTTAGTCTGAATCAAAACTTCAACTAATTTCAATTTGAGTAAATAGTTATTTTAAAAAAAAAAAAAAACTTTTTCTGTTCTTGTTAATATTATTGTTTTGATGTTTTTTAAAGCTTTATTTGTTTTTTGATTTCTTAAAAAAATTTCAAAATTTTGTTTTAATGTTTTTTTTTTAATTTGTGAATGTTTTTTAATTCATGTAACAAGTGTATTTATTTATTTTTTTAATGAAGTTTTGCTACTAGTAATATTTTTGTTTGAACTTTGGCAGTGAAATCATTGAAATATCCACAATCAAATAAATAAATTAATTAATTATAATAATAATAATAATCCTTTCTACTATAGGCACAAAGCCTGGAATTTGTAGGGAGGGGGCTAGTCAATCACTTCGACTCCAGAGTTCAATTAGTACTTATTTTATCAACCCCGAAAAGATGAAAGGCAAAGTCGACCTCGGTGGAATTTGAAATCAGAATGTGGTGACAGGTGAAGTACCACTAAGTATTTTGCCCAGTGTGCTATTGATTCTTCCAGCTCACTGCCTTAATAATAATAATAATGATAATAATAATAATGATAATAGTAATAATAATAATGATGATGAGAATAATAATAATAATAATAATAATAATAATAGGCTATTGTTGTCAATGACCGCCAGGGAAAGAAATGTTGCCAAATACAGAAAAACCATACAGAATATGGGTCTTGAGACAGGAACAGTTCTTGCAAATAATCGGTGTCTATGCAATGACAAAAAGACAAGTAGACAAATATATAATCAAAACCCCAGGGACTTATAAATATGCATAACATTTAGAAAACAGCATTACTAGGCACCACACACATATAACATAGAGCATTTTCAATACAATGAAAATAACAATACCAAAACAAAACAATGTGTAAACCCAAGATACACAGAGTTGCACTTTGTAGAACAGTAAAAGTATACAGTTAGTATAAAACTTTTGAATAATAGTTTCAAATTTTGGCACAAGGCCAGGAATTTTAGGTGAGTTGGGGTGGCTAGTCAATTACATTGATCTCTGTGTTCAACTGGTACTTATTTTATTGACCCCTGAAAGGATGAAAGGCAAAGTTAACCTCAGTGGCATTTGAACTCAGAGGGCAAAACCAGAAGGAATGCTGCTAAGTATTTTGTCTGGTGTGTCAGCTCAATGCCTTAAAATCACTGAATAATAATGATAATAATAATAATTTTATCTTGGATTGGATCTGTGTGATCAATGAACTATTCTTTGTGACTGCATAAAACCAGGGTGCTAAGTAGTGTTGATACTATGTAATTAATGGTGATCTCAAATTTTGGCACAAAGCCAGGAATCTCATGAGAAGGGATGAGTCGATTACGTCACCCCAGTACTCAACTGGTACTTCTTTTATTGACGCCGAAAGAATGAAAGGCAATGTCAACCTTGACAGAATTTGAACTCAGAAAGTAAAGATGAATGAAATACTGCTAAACATTTTGCCCAGTGTGCTAACAATTCTGCCAGCTCTTTGCCTCACTATGTTATAAATATTAGTTACAATATTGCTATTATAATATTGTAATTAGTTGTAATTACAATATTATTGTATGTAAGTCTTTGTTGAATGAGTGCTGATAGCAATGTTTTCAATAATACTGGGACTGTACTCAAGAAGGCCCGTCCTCCACAGCAGAAATGTTAAGGACCCCTGATGAAGAGGATTGGCCTGCAAGAGTCTTGTGCTGATGTCATGTAAAAAGCACTTGTGCCGGTGCCATGTAAAGCTGCTCATGTCAGTACCATGTTAAAAGCACCCAGCACATTCGGTAAAGTGGTTGGCGTTAGGAAGGGCATCCAGTCATAGAAACCAAACTAAATTAGATTAGAACTTGGTACAGCTCTCCAGCTTGCCAAGTCCAGCCAAACTGTCCAACCCATACCAGCATGAAAAACAGACGTTAAAAGATGATGATGATGAAGGGACAAATTAAATAAAATTTTCAACTTTACTTTTATGCCTAAAATACCATTCTTATTTCTTAATTGACCACAACGGGCTAAACACAGAGGGGACAAACAAGGATAGACAAACGGATTAAGTCGATTACATCAACCCCAGTGCGTAACTGTACTTAATTTATCGACCACGAAAGGATGAAAGGCAAAGTCGACCTCGGCGGAATTTGAACTCAGAATGTAGCGGTAGACGAAATACCGCGAAGCATTTCGCCCGGCGTGCTAACGCTTCTGCCAATTCACCGCCTTACCATTCTGTTTAACACTGCATACCTTCCTGGGTGTTTGGTTCCTTTTGTGAAGTTAACTTTATAGCAATTATACAGACCAGACCTCTGCTTCCCTCTCTCCCTATCCACATTTCTCCAGCTGAAAGGCTGATATTGTCTTCCCTTTAGACATCATCAATGATGTGGAAAAAAGAGGAGAGATTTGCATGTCTGGATATTTACTGGTCTTCCACAAAAGACTTTACTCATCCATAGACACTGGAGAGGAACTTTCCAAGGGTAGAAATCCAATGATCAAAGAAGAGGCTCTACATAATGTTTGCTTTGGAAACTGACAGAGGCAAAATGTAGGTGATGAAGCTCAAGATTACATTTTTTAGGAAGAAATATCAATAGGCGCAGGAGTGGCTGTGTGGTAAGTAGCTTGCTAACCAACCACATGATTCCGGGTTCAGTCCCACTGCATGGCATCTTGGGCAAGTGTCTTCTGCTATAGCCTCGGGCCGACCAAAGCCTTGTGAGTGGATTTGGTAGACGGAAACTGAAAGAAGCCTGTCGTATATATGTATATATATGTATATATGTATGTGTGTGTATATGTTTGTGTGTCTGTGTTTGTCCCTCTAGCATTGCTTGACAACTGATGGTGGTGTGTTTACGTCCCTGTCACTTAGCAGTTCAGCAAAAGAGACCAATAGAATAAGTACTGGGCTTACAAAGAATAAGTCCCGGGGTCGATTTGCTCGACTAAAGGCGGTGCTCCAGCATGGCTGCAGTCAAAAGACTGAAACAAGAGAAAGAGAAAGAGAGAGCTGAAAATATTCTGTATGATTGGTAAAGAGAATAGTTTTAGTCATAGCTGTAATGGGGATTTGAGAGGGGCAGAAGTTGTAGTAATTTTGTGTGTGTGTGTGTGTGTGTGAGAGAGAGAGAGAGAGAGAGAGGCAAGCAGGTAGTACAACATGGCTTACTTGATTTTGGTAACTACTTTTTTTCTTGTTTCTTTTAGCTTAGGAAGAGAATGATAATTCTTGGTTACTGTAAAATGATTTAGGTATTATTCTGGTGGTGATGGTGGTGGCGGCAATGGGGCTGCTGCTGCTAACAGTTTCTGAAGGTAGAAATAAATAAATTTTAAAAAAAAACTGATTACTGTAAACTGTAGAGTTTTAATGTATACTTATCTGCTAAACTGTCCAATCAATCACAAGAAAAAAAAAAAAGGTGGGGGTGGGGGAAATTAATTTGTTGTTGATGATGGTGGTGATATTTTCGTTTTTCTTATTAGCTAATATAAAAATGTAACTGAGTAAAATGTATTGAATTATTTAAGAAGTTTAAGATATCAGACTGAAGTCAATGGAGTGTAGAAAACAGTTTGTGTGAATATTTAGCTCATTGGACAACTTAAATGACAATTTCGTTAGTCCAAGTGAGAAAATGGTAGCGAATACTTGATTGGTAATTAGAGTGAGACAGGTTGAATGAGATTCATTACGTAATAGCATCTCGCTTATATTTTTACAAAATTTGTCTCCATACATGGAGTATCAAAATTTATTGACTTTATTTTTATGTTTGCATATGGATGCATGAAATTGTTCCTCCTTGAAATAGTTGTCTAGAAAATGAAATAGTTTTATTGGAATGTACCTGGCCGTCAGATTATATTTTTTATGTTAGCTGGGAGAAGAGTCTGCATTCATGCTATCTGAAAACCTTTGACTATAAACATTGTGATAATTAGATGAGGTTTAGTGTGTTTGATGCTCAGGTGGAATTGTTGTGGATTTGTAGGTTAGTAAGTTGAGGAAACAGATGAGGAGATAAGCTGAAGAATAGCATTGTTCTGTTTGGCAAAATGAGAGAGAGAGAGAGAGAGAGAGTATGAAGAATAATGGTTGTAATGCATAAGTTTAGAGGGCTGGCAGTGAAGAGTTAGCAACCTCTGTCCCTTGAGAAAGCAGTGCAAGAAGACAGGTCACTGATTAATAGCACGTCTGTTATAAGGGATAATCATTAAATAAATAAATAAATGCACCCTTTTAAAGCCTAGCCAGACTCATGGGACTGGTTTCCCAGTTTCTATGGCGTTTCTATTCCCCAGCTGGGCAGGATGCTAGTCCATCGCAGCGTTACTCATTTTTGCCAGCTAAGTGGACTGGATCAACGTGGAATGAAGTGTTTTGCTCAAGAACACAACACGTTGCCCGGTCCAGGAATCCAAACCACAATCTTACGATCATGATACTGACACCCTAACCACTAAGCCACGCACCTCCACAGGATAATCATTAATATCCTTAAACTAAGGATATTAATGATTGTTGGTTTTGTCAATCATTTTAGGTAATCTTTAATTGGGTGCAGCCAGGATGTTTATGAGTGATGAATGCACCAAAGTTGTATCAACGGCACTTTAACAGTTTAGTATAAAATACGTTTTTATTGTTGTAATGACTACAAGAATTACAATAATATTGCCTGGATGTCTTTGTTGATGTGGTGCTGGCAATAGTAGCAAGGTTTCAAATAATGTTGGGAGAAATTAGATAAATTTTTCAACCTGATTAAGTCTAAAACACCACTCAATTTGACAGCAGTAATTTGGGCAAAGGGAAACTTTAGATTTTCCTGTGGAGTATTTAGGATCTGTATGAGCACTTATCAAAGATTATTGGGGTTAACAATTATAGGACATATAATGCACTTATCACTGCACATGTCAATTAGAGCTATCTTATCTTTTAATCTTTTTCCTCTTTTGCATGGAAGTTTTCAGTAAATTTTATTTTATTACCGACCCATCTTTTGTGCTAAACTGTCATGCTACTGGGAAAGTAGAATAATAATGATAATTCAAATTTAGTCCCCTGACTCCCATCATCAGTGACAATTTCCATTAGTTTTGTTAAAATAGTGCATATTATTTCTTTTTTTTTTATTATTGTATTATGTATTATTTTATCTTTTTCAGTGTTGTTTATGTATTCGCTCTTCAAATTCTGTTCTTGAATTAGTTCAATCAGTTGAACTGAACTATAGTTACATAATTAACTGGTCAGATACTCCAGTACTCTCTTTTCCCTTCATTTCTTATGCATCAGATTTGTCATAGTATTTTACCTTTTCATCACTTCAAGCTTCAGTTATTTTTTTGATGAAAGCCTATATTAATGGTTGTAGAGTTTCATTTCAAAACTTCAAGTAGCTATACTTGTTGACAGTTATTATACTCAGTTTTCTCATCACTCTTATCTAGGAATGTCTAGAAGGGCTATGAATAGTGTCCTTCCTTTCCTTACAAAAAAAAAAAAATTCTTTATTTTTACCCTCTTGAAACTATACGCTCATGTAATTTACATGAAGCGTCACCATTCCAGTATATAAACGGGAAGATAATAAAAAGCCAATTAACAATGTAAATCAGAGAAAAATTTATTTATTCAGTATTACAGCTTTAATAAACTGCTATCATGAACTGAAAGATTTGGCAAATAAATTGTAAATAAGTTCACCAATTGTTATGACATGCACTGAGAGAGACATACAGTTTGGTAAGTGGGTAGCTGTAATAGTCAAATCATGCAATAAACTAGTGATAACTCCTGCTATTTGTTGAACTGTGGTTGCCAGCATCTAACCTGTAGTGCTTCTTTGCATTAATCTACAAATGCTTCTATCAAAGGCTTTGATAGAAACCATAACTTTTGTCTTTTTGATTGCTTTCGACATACATTTTAAGAGATAAGTCTTCCATCTTCACTTATCCTTTAATATGCATATGTGACTCTGCTTCTTACCATCATCATCATCATTTAACATCCATTTTCCATGCTGGTATGGGTTGGCGGCGAGCTGGCAGAAACGTTAGCACTCCGGGCGAAATGCGTAGCCGTATTTCGTCAGCCTTTACATTCTCAGTTCAAATTCCGCCGAGGTCGACTTTGCCTTTCATCCTTTCGGGGTCGATAAATTAAGTACCAGTTACACACTGGGGTCGATGTAATCGACTTAATCCATTTGTCTGTCCTTGTTTGTCCCCTCTGTGTGTAGCCCCTTATGGGCAGTAAAGAAATAGGTATGGGTTGGACAGTTTGACAGGGAGCTATCCAGACTCCAATTGTCTGTTGTGGCATGGTTTCTACAGCTGGATGCCCTTCCTAATGCCAACCATTTTACAGAGTGTGCTGGGTGCTTTTTATGTGTCACTGGCTTGGGTGCATTTATGCAGCACTGACACAAGTGCATTTTATGTGGCACTGACACCATATGGTTGCAAATTTAGCTCCTTAATCACACAGCTATGCCTGTATCTATTACATTAGCTGTTTGCAACCACATTAACTATGTCCAAGAGCTTTTCTCAAGTTAATTACATTAGTAGCATATATTTATTTCAAGTTAATTACATTAGTAGCATATCATCACCCACATATATTTACCAAACTGTATGTCTCTGTGCACGTTGTTATGGTTTTCATGGTGTTTACACGCTACTTATCAATCTAGATTTATCTAATTCAAGATAACCTTACCTTCAATGTTTGTCCATTTCATACTTATTGGTCATTGTCTGTCCATGACCATAATGTCTGTCTTGTAGGCTACTACTTGTTTTGTATCATGCCAGTCTTTTTGTCACCTTTCAGATGATTTTAAAAAAAATGTATCTTTGCCATGTCAGCTTAGTCTTTACCATTACTCTTTTGCCAATTTGAGGTTTCCATCCCGGTGCACCTTTCAATTTTTTTCATCAGTCATTGTGAATACATTAAACTACTATCTTGAGCATTTTTCTTCTTCTCAACATACCATCATCATCATCATTTAATGTCCATTTTTTTCCATGCTGGCATGGATCAGACAGAATTTGTTGAGGCAGATTTTTATGGTTGAATGTCCTTCCTGTTGTCAACCCTCACCTAGTTCCAAGCAAGGTAATATTTCCCCATTGCCAGATGCGTTTTTCATGGAAGTCTGGAAATGACAGTGATGCTCATTTACAATCATCACATTATGTCAAGACAAAGGCACACACACATTCAGTGGGCTTCTTTCAGTTTCCATCTACTAAAGTCACTGGAGCTACAGTAGAAGACACTTGCCCAGGCTGTTGTGCAGTGGGACTGAACTCCAGACCACATGGTTGTGAAGCAAGCTTCTTAACCGCACAGCCATGCTTGCGCCTGTTCTAAAATTTTCCAGATAATAATTTGGTCCTTATATGTCACATAAGAGATATAGCACAGATGCCTTTGATGGGAATGCATTCAGTTCTCATCACTTTCACTGCCAAAATAAAGAACAAACATACTGAACTGTAGACTGCAATTTTCATTTTTATACAAATGTTTTGTTTTTTTTCTTTAGTGTCCAAACGTTGATAATTTACTAAGTACTACCCCAGCTTTTCTAATAATGATGTTGACTTCCCTATTACTTTCTGTATCTGGGATAAATATTGTATGTCTCTGTAGGAGAAATAGTATACATTTTTTAGGTTTATGCCATTTCTGTGATCTTTATGCTGTTTTAGTTTGGACCTTTTTTTGCATTAAAATGTAAGTTGGCTTTCCTTAATAATGGTCCTTACAAAGATCATGCTGATTTGTAGACATTCTTAATCTTTTCTAATCAGTGTGATTATTATCAGTAAAATCCAATCCTACAACAATTAGTCAAGATTAAACCTTCTTAAAATTCAAATATTAAATAAATTTGATTTCTCCAAGGTTTTGTTAA
Organism: Octopus sinensis; assembly: GCF_006345805.1. Taxonomy (NCBI): domain Eukaryota; kingdom Metazoa; phylum Mollusca; class Cephalopoda; order Octopoda; family Octopodidae; genus Octopus; species Octopus sinensis. The sequence goes on along the minus strand of NC_043011.1, from coordinate 23,492,634 downwards.
GTGACTTTTACTGCCTTTCCTTTTCTAACCTAGAAGTTAGTGTGTTGAAATCATAAGTGCAAGACCATGCTTTTGTTTCCCTGGTTGGGTGCTGCATTGTATTCTTGAGCAAAACACTTCATGTTGTTCCAGTCCACTCAGCTGTAAATGAGTAAATGAGTAGCCCTATGACAGACTGGAATTTCATTCATGGGAATGTTGAGATCTCAGTCACTTATACACCATGGAGACCAGGTGTCTGGCCCCATGAGTCCTAGGACTTAAGGCAGTGATATCCAGGGGTGGATGATGATGTTTCTATGATGCATAATTGTACCAGAGAAGATTTATATCATTTGTAAAAACTCATGGTGTTAGACACAAACCTGTGACAAAACCTGTATCATGTAAATAGTACTTGAGTTAATAATGATTTCAAATTTTGGCACTAGGCCAGAAATTTCAGGAGAGGGGACTATGTCTATTAGATTGACCCCAGTGTTAGACAGGTACTTATTTTATTGACCCCCGAAAGGGTGAAAGGCAGTCAACCTCAGTGGCATTTGAACTCAGAACATAAAGTCAGACAAAATGCCAGTAAGCATTTTGCCATGCATGCTAATGATTCTGCCAGCTTATGCTTTAATACTTGAGTAAATAATAAGTAGTTTAGTAGTTTATTGGTTTAAATCTAGTAACAAATGACTTATTTACTGAATCATTACTACAATACATGATGAAAGCAAATTGGTTAAAATTTAGTTTGTAGTGAAATACCAAGTCAACATATTGTCCATTGACTTGCAGACTTGCATTAAACGCGCTTTCATGTCTAGACAGGCTGTATAATGTATATTACTACTTCATTTCAAGTTCCATATATGTTTTAAAGGTATGGAGGAGTAAGCTAAGTGACACTCTCTGTCAGTCTGAACAGGTGATCACAATGTCATATTTGATCTGGTCTCTTGTAATAGTTTGGCCTGTAATGTATAACATAGCTTGCATGAGACAAACTTGTGGATTATTTCTATATATAATTCAGGCAATTTAATTGCTATTGTCAATTTAGTTTTGTTTTAAATTGATTAATAAGTCTAAGTATAAAAGTGTCTTGGTATTATAAGTAATATTTATAAAAGGAAGCTATACAGTCACAGCTTTGTGTCTTATCCATTAAAGAGTTACCTGAACTTTACAGACTACTATTTGTCCATGTAACTTTAAAATTTCATATATATATATATATATATATTGAATATATAGTGTGAGGGCACATGGCTTAGTGGTTAGGGTGTTGTACTCATGATTGTGAGTTCAATTCCCAGACCGAGCGTTGCATCGTGTTCTTGAGCAAAGTACTTCATTTCACATTGCTCTACAATCATTTCAACATCTGACATGTGGCACCCATTGTACCTGTACAGGTAATGTCAATCTGATGGAGAGAGTGTGCTTATGTCTACACAAGCATTTGATCACTATAAACAAATCATCTGTGTCGTTCGGTAAGAAATTGTCGGACCCTCATATGCTGTCTACCAACAGGAGAGTCCATTATATATATATATACCCCTCTTGCACTTTTAGGCAGCAAATTTTAACAAAAAGTGTTCCAGCCAGTTTTTTTTAATATGTTATTTTTCACTAGACTTTTTGCTCTTGATTACTTTTACTACTTTTTTCGTTAATTTAGGAAGAATGAAGAGTAAATTCTGTTGCAAATAACCCTCTATTGAAACCCATGCCAACTTGGAAAAACTGATGTTAAATGAATGAATGAATGAATGAATTGTGGGGGTGAGAGAGAGACAGGACAGGCATCCAGCTGTGGAAAATCTGCCTCAACAAATTCTATCTGACCCAGGCAAACATGAAAAAGTGGATGTTAAATGATGCTGATGCTGAGAGAGAGAGAGAGAGAGAGAGAGAGAGAGAGAGAGAGAGAGAGAGAGAGAGAGAGAGAGAGAGAGAGAGAGATGTTTATATCAGTGTAGGGCTAAGACCGAGTACATTCAGACAGAAACCCCACCTTTGGTACTTATTTATGATAGTGTTATCTTCACATAAGCCAAAAGAATCTATTTGCATTTCATATCTTACAAGAGCAATGAAATAAGCACCCTGCTATGTACTCAGTTATTACAGGGGTGGGTTAATATAACTGATTAAAAACTTCTGAAGACAGTATCTCAGCAGGATAGTTGTAGTTCAATGAATGAAATCAGTTTAAAAAGAAAAAGTCTTTACTGTTCCATATTTCTGAATGTCTGTATTGTTAAGAAACTCACTTTGCAACCATGTGGTTTTGGGTTCAGTCCCACAGCATGGCATCTTGGGCAAGCATTTTCTTCTATAGCCCCAGGCCAAGTAATGATTTGTGAGTGAAATTGGTAGATGGAAACAGTATGAAATCTAGATATTGTGCGTCTTTGTGTTTGTCCCCTCCCCTGTTTGACAACTGCTGTTGGTTTGTTTACATCTTATTATCTAAGCAGTTTGGCAATAAGAAAACAATAGTATAAGCATCAGATTTTAAAAACAAGTACTGGGGTGGAATTATTTGACTAAAACCTTTCAAGGCAGCGTCCCAGGATGGCCACAAGTAAAGATAAAAGATGCCAGGTCCAGCCATGGGTTTTATTTTTATCTCCAGATTTCACTACTTACACATTACAAGAGTTGACTTCATTTAGCATTTATCCCTAATCAAGTTTCGTGTTTTTGCTCTCCGTAATAGCTTCTGATTATGAAACTATCAAGCCAAATGAATAATTTAATCAAAAAGGCTTTCTTTCAAAAGAAATTATCTCAGTGATGTTCTCCAGCTATTATAGTCTTTCTAATCAAGAAGTGGGGCATCAGATTATTTTAAACGATAAATATTAGTTAGTTATGAATGAAAATGATGATTTCTTTTGGTGCATCTGCAAGTATCGTTCTAGACTGCACCTTAAAATGGTCATTTTTTACAAATGACTAAACCTTCACTCATGATATACCATTAGCCCACACATGTATATTGCTGGAATGGGATTACTGAAAAGCAGGCATTTTGGTGGTGGATGATTAAGCGATGGCAGCTATATATATATATTATATATATATATATATATATATATATATATGAAAAAACAAGTAAAAAATAGAAAATGCTAAAATAATTTTATAGTGAACATTTATAGTGAACATTTCATAAATTATTTTAGCATTTTCTATTTTTTACTTGTTTTTTCATATATATCAACTCGTGTGTTCCTTTTCACCCTTATATATATATATATATCTATATATATATATATATATATATATATATATATATATATATATAGAGAGAGAGAGAGAGAGAGAGAGAGAGAGAGAGTGAGTTTCTTTATTAACCATAAGGTTGAGAAAAAGAGGGGATGATACGAGGATAGACAAAACAAACATTGGGGTTAAGGTATTGAATGAGGAAAGAGAGAGAGAGAACTAATAAAGTACGAAATAAAATCGGTTAAATTGAGTTACCTCCCTTTACATGCTCTCAGTACGCAGCGAAAGATTATTAATGGTATAAAATATTATAGCTTTAATTTTTCCTTTGATAATTACGTTTCTATACTTTGTTTTTAACGTTTATACGATGTTTCATGCTCAACTATTAAAAAATCAGATAGATGTTACGTAGAATAATTAAAAAAAAAATCTCCGTGCCAAAACACTAAAATATCCCATATTACCGAGTTTTGTATAGAATCAGCGGCGTCAAATTACCGTCATCAAGACGTCCCAAATTTATTATTGTACTGCCATTGCTCCCTTGAAAACGGTGTTGCACCTAATATATATGTTTCTTTCCACCTAAAACCAACACATTTAAAGCGTTTCCTCCCTAAATACTATTTTCTTAATCATGATTCTCGTCCAGACATCAGCTCTCAAAAATAATTTAATCATCAGGTTTGGAAGAGCCATGGGCATTGCTACTTCTCTTCGAACTAAATAATCCTTTCTGCTAACGGAACAAGGACTGAAATTTGGAGTGAGGTGACTAATCGATTACATCGACCCTAGGGTTTCACTGGTACTTAATTTATCAACCCTAAAAGAATCAAAGGTGAAATCAAACTTGGCGGGATTTGAACTCAGAACGTAACGACGGACGAAATACCGCTAAGCATTTCGTCCGGCGTGCTCACGATTCTGCCAGTTCGCTTCTTTTTTCTAACTAAATAATAAAAACAAAATGTATAGTATTGTTTGAATTGACCCAGCTATATTAGCAGGTTTTATATTTATAAACTTCAGAGTATAAAACATCAAGCTTGACCTGGTTGAGATTTGAACTCGTAACAACGAAATTCCACACTAGTTAACATAAAGCTTCCAGACTTGCATTTGCTTGCTGTGTGGCAAATCAGGTTAATTGGTTTTTCTTAAAGCAAGGGAAATAACTATTTCCTCATCAAATAGCATTTTGGACCAACAAGGGAAACCCTATATGGTGATTCAACCTGCAAGAAATATCAGTCAAAGCTCCCAAAGTCACTCTAAATGGAATGGCTTTTGCTCATAGGTGTTTGCCCAGTTAACAGTAATTGTGACTAACCAACACTAATGACAAATAATTTTGGTCCTAAATTTAAAATAAAATAATTGGCATTAGAAACAGCATCAAGCTTTTAGAAAAAGAAATAAATATTAAACTTCATATCAACAGTAAAAATGTTAAGAAATAAAGCAAAATTATAGATTTATAGATTTCACTGTGGTGACAAAATTTTGGTTTTTATTTTGTCTTTGGTCAGTAAGTGTTATTTTCTATTTGCTTCTATCTAGAAATCAAAAGAAACAACTACTATTCCCTTCAAACTTAGCTTTTAGTGATCTGGACATCAATGTTTTGAAACCAACCTTTTTTTCATTACATTTCAGATCAATTCAGCACTGAATTGCTGAAGCAGAAATATCTGTTTCTTTATTACCCACAAGGGGCTAAACATAGAGGGGACAGACAAAGGGATTAAGTCGATTACATCGACCCCAGTGCGTAACAGGTACTTAATTTATCGACCCCGAAAGAATGAAAGGCAAAGTCGACCTTGGTGGAATTTGAGCTCAGAACATAACGGCAGACAAAATACTGCTAAGCATTTCGCCCGGCATGCTAACGATTCTGCCAGCTCACCGTCTTTCTGAAGCAGAAATATTGTTATTGCAAATATTCTGCCCAATACCACAGATTTGCTTGTCAGTTGCTTGACCTTAACCACTTGAGCATCTCCCTTAGTGGCTGACAAGATGTGTGATTCTAATCATGAGCAGAAGTAGTGGGGGAGCATCATACCCATGGGCTGAGATGGATTCTTATGGGTTTGAATAAATGTAACAAAAGCAAAGTTTGAAGGAAATTTTAACCATTTGTCATGCTTTCTGGGTGTAAGCAAATAGGAAATAGCAGTTGCTAGCCAAGAACAAAAATCGTGTTACACAGTGTTATCATATTACATACAGTCAGTGTAAGTTTTTCTCTATAAAGCCATAAAATGTGTAATTCTATTGATTTATTGTCACACAAATACTTCCTCTACAGTTTTCTCTGTTCTGAACTGCTTAATCTTGTCACCTTCTTCTTGTGTTTCACTCACATCTTCTAAACACTTTCTTTTATCCTTCTTTCCTTGGATCTGTATTCCTTTGGAAATCCCCACCACTACCACCATATGTTTTCACATAAACTTCTAATCTGAAATAACTCAATATGAGCAATTAATCATGCTAAATTCACCTTACATCCAATGGAACGTGAACTAAGTTCACCTTTCATTGGTTGCAAAGGAACTACATGGGAAGGAACAAAGAAAGCTATGGACAATACATTGCCTTATCAGGCTAATTAAACAAAACAAAAAAAAAAAAACTCTTACTTAGAATATTTATATTATTTGATATGTGGTAAGAAGTTTGCTTCACAACCAACTGATTCTTGGTTCAATCCCACTATGTGGCACCCTGAGCAATTGTCTTTTATTATAGTCTTGAGACAACCAAAGCCTTGTGAGTAGATTTGGTAGATGGAAACTGAAATGTGTGTGTGTTCCACTCTCTGCCTCTGGACAACTGGTGTTTGTATGTTATATCCCTATAACTTAGCAGTTGGGCAAAAGACACCGATAGAATAAGTACCAGGCTTTTAAAAAAAGTACTGAGGTCAATTCATTCAACAAAAAATTCTTAAAAGGAGTGCTCTTGCATGGTCACATTCAGATTAGGCAGCGAGCTGGCAGAAACGTTAGCATGCTGGGCGAAATGCTTACCGGTATTTCGTCTGCCATTACGTTCTGAGTTCAAATTCCGACGAGGTCGACTTTGCCTTTCATCCTTTCGGGGTGGATAAATAAACTACCAGTTACGCACTGGGGTCAATGTAATCGACTTCATCCCTTTGTCCTTGTTTGTCCCCTCTCTGTTTAGCCCCTTGCAGGCAATAAAGAAATAAGATTAGTGAAACAAATAGAAGATAAATGATAAAAAATATGCAGACACGACAGGCACTAAACTTCTTTGGCGAGTCTCTGTAAAATTGATATAAGATCTCTGCATTGGAGTACTTCTCTCATATCTAGAACAATGTTGCTGCTACACAAACAAACATCCAAGATAAGATTCAAGAGAAAAATCATTTGAAAGATTAGCAAAGCACACGGTATATAAGCCATGGCAATCCTGTCTTGTTTTCAGGAACATTCTTTAGCTTCCAGTACATCCGTTGTCTCTTTATGATGGTAGGGTGTATTTTGAAGGAGATGTTTGGCTGATATTTCTAGCAGGTTAAGTAAGCACATAAAAATTCCCTCTTAGAAAGAACATTGATTGAACCAATACTCAATACTGTATAGCAATATCAATCTTGGGAATAGATAGGATAATGATGGACAAAACTAGAATGCTCTGTATGTATGAGGAAGGTGCTAAAAAGTTTCTGGTTTTGGGTAAAAGAAAATACATGAGGATCAGTTAATTATGATTTTATTCAACATATTCCCCTTGCAGCAATCCTTCAGTTTTTCTAAGTCCTCTAAAAGAACTCACTAGGTTGGGCCTCCAGTCAGGCCTTTTGTGATACCCTTAAAGCCAGGAACTTTTCAGCACCCTCTTAATATATAAATGATAGTGAAGACTTGATATCTATTGTACCTTATTAAGAAGTGAGGTAGTGTTTTATGTTAATGTCTGGCGAGGTTGGTATGTTGTATGAGATGTCACAGTGTTGGTGTGTTGTATGGTAGCTAAAAGTATTGCTGGTGTGTTTTGTGGTAGTCTGATATGAGTTAGTGGTCAGATGTAAATATATAACTTTGGTGACCTCTTTATTAGCTATGCTATATAGTATACGTGGAGGCACGTGGCTTAGTGGTTAGGGTGTCAGCATCATGATCGTAAGATTGTGGTATCGATTTCTGGACAGGGTGACATGTTGTGTTCTTGAGCAAAACACTTCATTTCACGTTGCTCCAGTCCACTCAGCTGGTAAAAATGAGTAATGCTGCGATGGACTGGCAAACTGGGGAACACATATGCCATTGAAACCAGGAAACTGGGCCCAGGAGCCTGGCTGAGCTTTAAAAGGGTGCATTTATTTTTATCATATAGTATACACTTATCTCACTTAGTTTATTACAATTAAAAGCTAAGGTTGATTGTGGATATTTAATATCAAA
>NC_043011.1:23397452-23479952 GCF_006345805.1 Octopus sinensis | reverse complement strand
TTTAGACCTTTACATTTTGAGTTAAAATCCCACTGCAGTTGACTTTGCTTTTTATCCTTCTGATGTTGATAAAGTAATTACCAGTCTAACATTAACCCTTTCGTTACTGTATTTATTTTGAGATGCTCTGTGTTTCTTTCAATTACTTTAAATATAACAAAGAATTTAGTAAAATAACTTAGTCATCATTAAGCTAGTGTTAGGAACATGAATTGTGACTTAGGTTTGGTGGAAAATTTTAATTCAAAACATATGAAAACAAGACATTTGTACTCAGAGCCAGAGCCAGTTTGGTATCGAAAGGGTTAAGGTTGATATTATTGAATGCAGGCTTCATGTATGTCACTTGTATACTGTGGCCCAGCTGGTTGTTCACTAATGAGCAGATACTGAATGACATATTTACAAAGGGGTCTTAAAAGGATGAGCAAACATAAGCACCTGTTGATATTATGCTGTTTGAAAAAGACACAAGAGATGATACTCTCTCTTAACCCTCAACCTGCTCTGTACACTATCACTCTAAATAGATGATATTTCTAAATAATTTTGAAATTTATTTCAACAGTTATGTAATTAGAGAATAAAGGATTCTGTTAAGAGATCCACAAAACATAACTCATAGAGAGTTTTCCAGTATCATATCCACTTGGCCATTTCATTTCTTTAACAAAATATAAGGAATTCTAACCATTAGAATTTATAAGTTAATATACTATTATCAAAAGATCTCTAGTCATCTTAAGGAGTACATTCAGTTGACCACTTCAACTATGGTGCATTCATCATCATCATCATCATCATCGTTTAGCGTCTGCTTTCCATGCTAGCATGGGTTGGATGGTTCAACTGGGGTCTGGGAAGCCAGAAGGCTGCACCAGGCCCAGTCTGATCTGGCAATGTTTCTACAGCTGGATGCCCTTCCTAACGCCAACCACTCCGTGAGTGTAGTGGGTGCTTTTTACGTGCCACCGGCCCAGGTGCAAGATGAGGCTGGCAAACAGCCACGATCAGATGGTGCTTTTTACGTGTACATTATTAGATATTATTGAGCCTGGATAATATAAAGCTACTTCTACCTAACACTTTGAAATATTTTTTAAACTTACATCAAAATTGAAGTTAGTACTATAATGTATTCAATTTGGTTATCTTTCTTTGAATTAATTTGCTACAGATATACACCACTACGTTAGAGTTTTTAAAATTACCTTCTATTCTTTAAACTATTATGTAAATTTTGAAGTTGTTTACATCTAGCAAGGTCCAATTTAGATTTCTTTGTTTTTCCTTCTACTTGAGCTATCAGTGTAAGGAAAAAAAAAAATTATTGATAATGTCTTACAGTGTTAGTTTTGCTTAGAAGAAACAAATCAATCTTTTCAAATGTGATATTCAATATTATTTGTAAACTCCCTACTTGGTATGTTATGGTTTTCTTGAAATATTAACTTAAACCTGTTCTTTCATTTGCACATTTCCCATCTTCTGTTTTATTTAGATATGTATCTTTCCCCACTGTCTCTATCTACACGGAGTCATTGTTACAGACTTTTCTACAAAGTTAGTTTGAAAAAAATCCTTATGTTTCTCAAAAACAAGCTTTAGTCTTTGTTTTTCTATATCTCAGTGATGTTTTCTGAGGGGTCATTAGGAGTTTCAGGTCTTTCAACATCAGACACCCTCACCCAGGTAACCCAGCCAGGATTGATCAAGCCCCAGATTTTCTCTTGCTTGCACTACTCCTGATAAAACTGCTCTTTCCAGGACTCATACTTTCTGATCCACAGCCACCTTGAGACAATTAGAAACAGGTGCATGTCTTTCTTGACAGTTTTTTGTCTTTTGCCAGACCAGGTTTTCAGCTAACTCTATCTCATCACTATTTCAACTTCCCCTTACATCATCATAGTTTCAGTTTGTCCTTTCCCTTATTCCAACTTCTCATTTTATCACTATGGTTTCAGCTCGTTAAATGAACTTAGGCCACATTGATTAAAACTGAGGGTGGGGATGAACAGATGGACACACACACAGTGTAAAATCATGAGGATGCTCAGTGGCATTGCCAAGTATAAACATGAAAGGTCGGCTCTTTTACTAGCAAACAGCTTATTTTACTTCATCTACCAGCATTATTTATCATGCAGTTTTCTCAACATCATTCATGCTGCTAGGTCTCCAATGTTTGCACAAAGTTTATTATTGTCTTATTCAGTTATCTTCCTGTTATCTTTCCTGACTTTAGGAAGGTGATTTTTTACATGGAATGTCAAGCTGACTTAGGAAAAAAGTTTTGGATTTTGTAAATTTAATTTGAGCATGCGCTATTTAGGTAAGCAAGCATGTTCATTTGTTTTTCTAAAAAATATTGGAAAGATTGCTTCTTAAAAAGCAAGACTAGTCTGATTTCTCCTTTATCTGCTTAGCTGCTGTGAAAGCAATAAAGTAAAGAGATTTGTCTCATTTGTTAGTCAGCAACTGCTACTAATGTTTGTTTCAGATATTGGCTGAGTATTCTGTACATCTCTACAGACTTTCTTCATGTGTCATGTGCTTTCCGCTTTACTGTGTCATTTCTTCAGCTACAGTGCTCTTCTTATAAGAAATGCTAAATATCATTATTGAGCTTGATGTGCAATTCCTAAGTCACCTGTTTGATGTTTATTATATTTAGGTCAGCTGAAACTTAGGCACAGTGATGAAACTTCATAAAGACTATATAAGGAACTTGGACACAATTGTAAGACTGTGCAGACAGTGCAGACTACTTAAACAGACAACTGAAAACATATATAAATATATAAATTAGAAAAAAAACCACCTTTTATCAATTCAATAATGAAAAAATTAAATTATACCATTTAGAAAAATTACATCTTATAGAAAGATTAGAAATACGATAAAACATATAACAATGATTAAGTAATGTGCAAAATAATACATACACACACATGTATATATATATACATACTCACACACACACACACATACATGCATATATATATATATATATATATATATTATATATATATGTATTTATATATATATACACACACATACTTGCACATATATATTAACATATGTACATACACACTCACACGTGTGTGTATGTGTATATACACACATACACACACACACAGATAGATAAATATCTGACAAAAAATGTAAATATGTAAACAATGTTGTTACATAACTTTAGTGAAGGTTATGTTTGTTTTGAATGGCTGTTGCAGTTATTTCATCCCTATACACATCGGTTTGTTACGTATAAAATTTACGTAAATACATGCAATAACTAATGACTTAATTAATAAACGAAGTTGTTTGCTCTTTTGCTAACAATGCATCACACATGAGTGAGCCTATAGACATTAATTGATCTGCTAGTGAAACATTTACCTAGAGTGGGAGAATTAGCTGAAAGCCAATAGCTATCAGTGTTAGATTTGTATCTAAAACCAATTTGCCTGAATCTTTGCATTGTTATATCTGGTGTCGAGAGATACTGTTAAACAAAACAATCTGATTAGCCAAATTAAAATATATACATGCATGTGTGTGTGTGTGTTTGTGCCTGTGTATTTGTACTTGTGTGTGTGTATGTGTATAGCTAAAGTTAGTTGAAAGGAAAAGGGATACTCTAAGAGTTGTCTTTCTTTACATCTGTAATGGAGTTTATAGGCTGACATGTTAAATGTTTGGTGTAAATAAATCAAGATTATTGTCTCCATTCTGGAAATAGTCAACCAAAACAATTGATATGGTAAATTTAAATTACACAGTGATAGTGCCATAGAGTATACATTGTCAAGATTTTCCAATCACATGCAAATGGTTGCAGGCAATTTTCTGGCTAACTTGAAGTTCTTTTGCCAGTCCTCAAATGGTTTTACGTGGATCTTTCTCAATAACAGTCTTTAATTGAACATCATTAATGACAGATGAGTGTCCACTATGCTCATAATATTCAAGGCTCAGGTCTCCACTGTGAAATCATTTAAACCATTTTTGAGCTGACCGCTAACTGGTCATTTCCTCACCAAATGTTTCGTTGATATCATGAGCAGTTTCAGCTGTTTTACATCCTTTTTTGAAGTTGAATAGCAAAATTGCTTGACTATTGCGCTTTGACTGTTCCATTTCAGATGGTTGTAACAACGGTGAAAAAAATACCAATGTTAATTTATTGATGCATTTGGGCAAGTCTATGTCTGTATTATCAGACAATTGCAAAAAAAAAATGTTTTTAAAAAATTGAAAACTCTGCAAAAATCTGGTACAAATTCTTCATGGTTCAAAACATTGCTTACTCTTTACTCAACCTGATATATTCATAAGATATTGAGTCTATATAATCAACAAAGACAATGCATACATCAGACCATAGGGATTTTAAAGCCAATTTAGACACCCCTTTTGTAAGATCATAGAGACTGTGTGGTGAATTTTGGCTATAAGACCCGTAAAATTATATAGCCAGACAACATAGCTATAGTTTCTTAAAGATCATATTATCAAGGTACATAATGCAGACCTAGAACCATTGAGAATGTGTGTGTGTGTGTGTGTGTATTGTCAATTTCAGCACATAGTCAATAGAAACCATTTAATACATTAATATGACAGTTTTGAGACTGTGGACACTATATCGTGAAATTAGCATGATCATAAGATTGTAGAAACTATATTAACTGTAGACAACTATACAAACTCTATTAGACAACATATTTTAGTCTACATGCTGCATAGTCAATTGAGATAACAGTTGTAGGATCTTAGTTGTCATACATTCAATTTAGACAACACTGATAAGATCAGAGACTGTAGAAGCAAGTTATAAGTCCATAGAGAATATATAGTCATGTCAGAAAACCACAGATACTATATGGTTATTTAGACAACACAGTCACAAAACAAAAGCTCTGTAGTAAATTTTGACATCGAAATCACAAGACCATGGAATGAGATATTTTTTGATTTGTTTACATATTAATTGGTTCACTGCTGTAAAGTTTTCTAAGACTTCTGTATTTAGTTCAATGATCATCAATTTTGAATACATACCAGCGATCTATCAATTGTTTCTACCCCTCTTATACATGTGTGAGCATTTTAGTTACCTGCAATGATTAATGGAAGGTGTCCTGCCAACAACTGCTTAGAGGTTGCCATTAAAATTGGTTCTTCACACTTTCATTGGCTCCAGGGTTATTGCATAGACTGCTTTGATAGAGATGTTGTATAAAGTGCTAAGTGAGGTGATATAAGTTCCAAGTACAACAGAGGCATGCTATTTAGAGTTGTCATCAATGCTGCCGTGACACCAGTGGTAATCAACAGAGAATTAGGGAATCTTAAAATATTGATATTTGGAGTCAGTCTCACATCTGAGAGATAATTACACTGACGTAATGTAAGTTTTTAGGGTCTTAAATCCCAACTGGTAAAAGAATCATCCTTGCAGGTTGTTTAGCAAAAAATTGCAGAACTGTCTTTCTCGATCTCTAGTGACTGCCATCAAATATATATATATATATATATATATATATATATATATATTGCTTTATATATTTCTTTTTCCACCTCTACTGTGGAATTTGTATGGGCTGAGTAAGTGGTGGGAATAATTATTATTGAAAGGAGTAAGAGGGTAAGGGTAAAGACCTTCTTTGATCATGAATGACCATGGGATTGCAGCAACAAAGTTTATGGAAGACCAGCAGTCATCCATGCACCACCAATATTATCCAAGGGAAAGGTAATGGCCAATACAGCTTGACACCAGTGACATTGCAATTCATTTCTACAGCTGAGTGAACTGGAGCAATGTGAAATAAAGCGTCTTGCTCAAAATCACAACACAGTCTGGTCAGGAATAGAACTCACTCCCTCATGATTGTGAGTCCAACACCCTATCCACTGAACCATGGGCATAAAACAACAATGAAAGTGGATTACACCAGTAGTTCATGTAATATATAAAATAACTGTGCATAGCTCAAACAGCAGAGCCTCAGACTTCTAAGGCAAATTCCATAAGTGATCTGAATGTCGTGGGTTCAAGTCTCTCAGTGTATATGTGTTCTCTTTTAGGCACAGGTTTGGCTGTGAAGTTAAGAAGCTTGCTTAGCAACCATGTGGTTCTGGGTTCAGTCTCAGTGTGTGACACCTTGGTTATGTGTCTTCTACTATAACTCCAGGCTGACCAATGCCTTGTGAGTGGATTTGGATAGATAGAAACTGTGTGGAAGCCCATTATATATATGTGTGTGTGTGTGTGTGTTTGTTTGTTCCCTACCTTTGTTTGATCTCTGGTGTTGGCTTGCTTACATCCCCATAACTTAGCAGTTCAGCAAAATAGTCTGATAGAATAAGTACCAAGACTTAATAAGTACAGGTGCCAATTTGTATGACTAAAACCCTTGAAACAGTGCCCCAGCATGGCCATTATCCAATGACTGAAACAAGTTAAAGATAAAAGAAATAAAATAATCGAGACAGCAGTACATGGAGTGACAATGTAATGTTTTAAGTTATCAACATGGATTAGCGATATGTATGTAATCATATTCATAGAGATATGCTGTCTATAAATATTCATATATCAGCATTCATAAAGTATGTCATGTGTAAAATATATCATATAAAGTGTTTGTGTTTCACAGTACCTTTTGGAGCAACACACACACACACAAAAAAAACAAAAAGAAAAGGCGGGAAAATAAGTGTACTTTAGTTACTAGGAACTGACAAAAATTAATTTACTGTTTTGGGTATTTGCTCAGCTAGTCACGCATATCTAAAAGAGACTAAGTGAATATGGCGTTACGTTTGAAATGTAGATTGTGTTTAACATTATGGAAGTTAAGGTTGTGTCACTAAAGGCTGTTGAAACTGCGATGTCTTATGATTTGTATCAGTAGTGTATGTTGCAGTGACTTGTAACTGTATGATGTATAAGCTGTAATGGCTTGTGGCTTGTAGGAGTAGTGTAAATACAATGTCTTGTAAGTGTACATTGCATAAGCTTTCAACTTGGCTTCGAAGTGTTTGGTAGAATTTGCTGATAGTATGATGTCTGACTCAACAGGGATTGCAGCATGAATACTTGTTCCTTGATCTGTCTCACGTATGACACTGTGAGCCATCACCTCCTGAAAAAGATCTTGGAGTTGACAAAAGATGAGGTGTTTATGGAAAGGTAGTTACTTTTTTGTTGTCTTGAACAATTGTAATCACTGGCAATAACAATGCAATGACTTACCCCCAAGGTAGTGTGCTGGCCTCATTACTGTGTAGTGTCTGTGCTATTGATCAGTCAGTGGACCAGAAAACTGAGTAGTTCATTTATGATGATGACCTCTTTGTCACAGTCCAAGAGAGTATGTTTGAAGCAGTTGAAGCAAAACCTCATCTCAGCCTCAGATGAACTACTTCTCTATTGCAAATGTAACCAGCTACCTGCCAATCCTGCAAAGACTCAAGTCTGTTTTCCATTTTAGGAATTGTGAAGCCAACCACCTCTTAACATCAGTTGGTCTGGAACATCACTGGATCACTGAACCCACCCTATCAACTTTGGAGTTACTTTGGATCACACTCTCTCCTTTAAGGAGGACATTAAAAAAAAATACCACATGGAAAGATATTTCCCAAAACAACATCCTACAGAAACTGGTCAACTACAAACAGAGAATCACTGCACCAACATTAAAATCTACTGCTTTGGTTTTATGCTATTTCTTTATGGAATATGCATGTCATGTCTGGAAGCGATCAACCCATACCAAGGAATTTGACCCAAAATCAAACAACATCTGATGCCTGATCAGAGGTTACATGAAACCTACCAACACAACCTGCACCTCCTTGCTGACATTGCCCATGCTGATATCAGACGAGAAGTGGACAATCAAGAAGAAATGATAAAGGCTGCTTGTGATGAATGCCATCTCTTTCCTGGACATCGATTCTTAGCTCCATAACTGAAGTCACGAAGTATAGCTCTGAGGAAATAAAACAAAACAACAAAAAAAAAAAAAAGCAGACTCCAGCTCTGCATGGAAAAGCCAAAGAATGACCCACTTCCACTTGACATGGAAATCTCCCCAGCCCTCACTGAAGACTTCCCTCCTGGCTCAGAAGCACCATCACTTCAGTTGAAGACATTTAGCTGCATGGGAACAAGAACAGGATGATTACAGGCTACTTTGGTCAGATGGAGTGGCATGACTGACCCAACCACCAATAGAGAAGCAGTCCATACTATGGAACAATGTCTTGTTTGTCCTCCCCTACCCAGCTCCTGTAGCACAGAAGACCTGTCAGTGTTGAATAAAAATGCAAAGGACTGCATAAAGAAATGGGGGAAACTGTTACATAACCATTATTCTTCAAAGAATCCAAAAATGAAGACTACATAAACTGCAATAGCTTATGATTTGTAACACTCATTTAAGAGACAATGTTCTTGTGACTGTAAGTTGCAAAAAGTGCAATGGCTTGTGGCCTGTAATAGTAATTAATATAGTAATTCATGCTACTTGTTGAAGTAGTTTTGTCTGTGCAAGAAAAAAATTATAATAAGTGCAAGCTGTTTAACTCAAATTAAGGTATGGTTAGCTGTTGGTTGCTGTAATGATTGCTATTGGCAAAAAGGGCCATTGTTTGACAGTGGTAAAAGTCCAAAGGGTTACCAATTCATTCCATGAGTAACGTGCATGACTTCCTGCAAACCAGTCTATTGAGAAGCATTGAGTGAATCAACTCATTCTCTTATAATATTCACTAGAATGGCCCATTGTTCAGATCAGTCCATCTATGGAGTGAATAATATAATTTTTGTTTGAAAATAATTTATCTGTCATTTCTGGTTGAAATCCTATGATAGTCCAACAATAAGTATTGTATAAAAGTAATTAAGTAACTGTTAACAGTTTAGCATAAGACTTGAATACATGTAGTGCTGCTGCTGATAATGTTCCTGTGATGTATCAAGTTACTGGAAAATGAAATATCAACTGATTTCAATAGATTTAAGTGGGAAGTCAAATTCTGTGGATGTGAGTTCAAATTGCTGTCATGATTGAATGTAGTCTTTCCTTTGATGAGTTACTTGCTACAAATCAAGAAACAACACTGTCATGAGACCAAAGGGACAATATAGTCAATTTAGACAACATTCATAAGACTGTAGATAGTACAGAGTCAATTTAGGATACAAGCATAAGACTATAATAATTATATAACCAATTTAGACAATATAAAACCATAAAAATTATATACTCAAATTAGACTAAACAGTAATAAGACCTTTAGTGACTGTATAGTAAATTTAGGTAACATAGTTATAAGATCATTGATACTTTATAATCAACCATGGCGACAGCCTTGAGACCCTTAGGTCTACATTGTCATAAAAGAAAGCCTCCATAAGCCCATATTGGTTATATAGTCAATTTAAATGACACAGTTATGAGACTATAGCGAACAAAGCAGTCTTTAGACTGGAGAGTATATAGTAAAGTTAGACAACACAGTCACGAGACTAGAGATTATATAGTAATTTAAAGAACACATTCATAAGACCATTCAAACTATATAGTTAATTTACACATCTTAGTCTTAAGTTCATAGATAATGTATATTCGACTTACACAATAGTCATTAGACTAGGAGACAAGAAAGTCAATTTAGACATCTTAAAAATCATAGAAATCGTGTTATGATGAGACCAAAAAGGCTATATATTTAACTTAAAACAACACTGTCATCAAAGACCATTAAAACTACGTATTGTCAATTTTTAGATAGTCATAAGACCATATTGTCTATGTTATCAATTTGAACAAGAGAGAAGACCATAGATCCTATATAATCAAATTTACATCACACACTCAATCTAGACGAGCCATAAGACAATAGGAACTATATAGTTAATTTAAAAAACATTTGATTTTGACAACATTCTACAAAGCCATAGAGACTGTAGTCTATTTAGACAGCCTGCTCATAAAACCTTAGAGATGATATTGTTAATTTATGTGATATGGTTGTAAACCCATAGAAGTAGTTTAGTTAGTTATAGTTTAGTCATAAAATAGTATGACTATGTAGTTATACAACCATGGAAACTTTGCTGTCAAATTGAAGAAGGCAATCATATATATCATAAAGACTATATAGCTAACATAATTGACAGTTATAAAATAAGGAATAAAGTCCAATTAGACAACGCAGATATAAGACCAGAAATGCTATATGGTCAATTTACAAGTTACAGTCACAAAGCCATAGAGAATATATATATTTCTTTACTACCCACAGGGGCTAAACATAGAGGGGACAAACAAGGACAGACAAAGGGATTAAGTTGATTACATCGACCCCAGTGCGAAACTGGTACTTTATTTATCGACCCCGAAAGGGATGAAAGGCAAAGTCGACCTCGGTGGAATTTGAACTCAGAACGTAACAACAGACGAAATACCGCTAAGCATTTTGCCCGGTGCACTAACATTCCTACCAGCTTGCTGCCTTAAGAATATATAATTAGTTAAGAAAACAGTCATAAGAGCATAGATACTGTATAGTCTTCAATAGTTGTGAGGCATTGTGATAATACAGTCAATATGGACATCATTCATAAGACCACAATGACTATACAGTCAATTTAGACAGTGTAGTTATAAAAGGGTGGAGATTATACACTGAAGTTAGACATTGCATTCTTAGACTATGAAGATTATCTAATGAATTTATACAGCAGTTATAATGCTATTTAACTATATAATTAATTTAGATGAAATAGTCTTAATATCATAGATGTGCATTCAACTTATACAATGTTTTTATATTAGAGTGACCATATATAAAATGTAATCTACATTATTGTTTTATGACTGTAGTTACTATGTAGTCAAATCAGACAACAATCATAAGACCATACAGACTCTACATTTAACTCAGACAACTCCAGCATAAGAGCCAAATCATAATATCATAGAGATTATATATAGTCAGTTTAGACAGCACATTCATAGGATCTGTAAGCTATATCATCTAGTCCTATGATATTAGAGACTATGTAGTAAACTTAGATAATATGGTCAAAAGACTATAAAAGCTATGCATTCAACTTAGACCATAGTTATAAGGCAATAGACAGTATACAGTAAATTTAGACAACATATTTAAAAGATTATATGCATATCTAGCAATGTAAACATTAGCAAGTTTACACAAACTATATAGTTATATTAGATACAGCAGTCATATGTTCATATATACTATATAATTAATTTAGGCAAAACTCAGTCATAAGACTATAGAGACTAATTACTCCTTTTATGCAACCCAATTATGAAACTATGGGGACTATTTAGTCAACTACATAGACATCATAAAGACCATTGACACTCTATAGTCAATTTAAGCAACATAGTATTAAGGTCTTAAAGATTATAGTCAATCTGGACAGCACAGTCATATACCATGATTATACAAGGTAGGGGTGTTCAGGCTAAATTTGACAATTTTTGTGTTTCCCTTTTTCAGAAACAGCTTTAATGTATCGGTGAACAGTCAATGGTGTTGGAGAGTATGAAGATTAACCTTTTAGAATTCTGATTATTCTATGAAATGTAATGCTTATTTATTCACATTGCTCCAAATTTATTCTGCATTAACTTGTAGCCTTGAGATTTTGATTATGTGGCTGTATATTTTTTAGACTAACATTGTAGGGTAGGTGTGAGATGCAGAATCTGATCAGTTTGGGACATAAAACAGGTAAAATATTTTGGTTGGGTGTAGCTGGTTCAAATGCTAAAGGGTTAAAGTTATAGTTGAAAAGAGTAGCTAACATGGAGAACTGGAAGCTGTCTGGATGTTGGAAGAGTTACTTGTATTGTGATGTTTTATGCTGGGTATCAAAATGCCAACACATGACTACTGCGGAATGTTCTGTGAACACTGTAAAGGCTGTAAGACATGACATGACATGGCTGGCTGTAATGAAGACTAGGATGGCATGGCTAGCAGAAAGGGACACAGTAGGCACTTTGATTGCGTCCGCATGCTGGAACTCATCCGCACACTTTTGAACAGGGCCTTAGGCTCAATTCAAATGAAACTGTTGGAGACTGTAGTCAATCCCTGGCAGGCGAGTATTGTTGTTGGAAGGCCATATGTGTGGCAGCAGGATTCAGCTTCTTGCCATGACTCTGGAAAGAGTCGTCAGAAGTGGTTCTTGGAAAATTTCTTCACCATCCCCAAATTCTGGTCTCCTGATTCCCCCACGTGTAATCCCATGGATTACTATGTGTGGGTGGTGCAGTTGAGAAAGATACCTATCATTCTGCCTGCAACACCAAGGCCGAGCTGGTGGCCTAGATCAAGGACGTGTTCAAAGATATCCTCAGGGACATAGTAAAGAATACATACATCAGTTTCTGGAGCTGTTTTGAGGCCATGGTGGAAGCTGAGAGTGGCTACTTTTAATCAAGTTGACATTTTTTGATATTTTTAAAATACTTTTATTGTTGGAAGGCATATTGTGTTTCGCTTTCTTTTTATGCAACTGTCGAATTTAGCTTGTTATTACTATATAATTCACTGCATCAGCCCGACTATCGGATATTGTTCTACACCACTGGTCACAATGTACTTCCTTGCATTGTTGTAGCTTTCAAATGATGCTACCCCACTATCTAAGAAAGTAGGCTGACATTTCCTCTGAATGTAATTCCAGTCTGTTGCAGTATTACTCATTTTTTCAGCTGAGTAGACTGAAGCAACGTGAAATGAAGTGTTTTGCTCAAGAACACAATGAACCACCAGTCTAGGAATTGAAACTGTGATCTTGCAGTCATGAGTACAACACTCTAACCACTAGCCATGCACCTGCTCCTTCACATATACTTAATTCCAATAGTTAAAAAGACTACACAATCATTGAGGCTATGTAGTCAATTTAGATACATCATATGACCATAGAAACACTAATTGATTTAAACACTCATTATGCTATAATGACCATATAGTTAATTTTAACAGTGGTCAAATGACTGCAGCAGTTGTAGTTGTATAGGTCATTTAAGCAACACAATAATAAAACAATGTAGATTGCATATAGTGAATTTTGACACATGGAACTACACAGACTATTAGTCAATTTAAACAACAGTCATAAGTGCAAAGAAATGGTAATGTTGATTTAGACTGCTTAGTCATAAGACTATAGCAACTATATTATCATTTGAAACAGCACCAGCATAAGAAATAGAGACTGCATGATCAATTTAGACAGCACAGTTGTAAGACTATTGAGGTTATGGAGTCAATTTAGCCATAAATTTTTGAGAATTAATTTAGTTGATTCTGTTGACAATTGTAAGACCATACACTATATAGTCAATTTAGACTGCACTGCCATGAGACCATAGAGACTATATAGTCAACTGAAACTAGTCATATGACCATAGTGACTATGTATATTAAACATAGGCACTTGTTTCATATGACTATAGGGACTAACATTGAACAAAGACAACAATCGTAAGACCATAGTGACTATATATTGGTTTTAAATTTTGGCACAAGGCCAGCAATTTCAGGGGAGGGCCTAAGTCGATTACATTGATCCCAGTGCTTAACTGGTTCTTATTTTATCAATCCTGAAGGGATGAAAGGCAATGTCAACCTTGGTGGAATTTGAACTCAGAATGTAAAGATGAGTGAAATGTCACTTAAGCATTCTGCCTGGCTTGCTAACACCTTCTGCAAGATCACTGCCTTTATAGTGATTATGTATGAAACAGACAATTCAATTGTAAGACCATAGACTATATAGTGAACATAGACAATTCTATCATAAGACCGCCATAGTGACTATGTAGAGAAGACAGACAACTTTGTCATAAGACCATAGACACTGTATAGTCAACTGAAACTAGTCATTTGACCATAGTGTCAATGTATACTAAGCAGAGACAATTCTGTCATGAGATCATCAAAACTACACTCTCTAATAAGAAATAGTTATACAACTTTAGGGACAGCTTGGACCTACTTATAAATCTCCACAATCTATTGCAAAATTCTGTTACTTGAAAAAATCAGTCTTTTAAGGTTGTCATTTGTTTGATAAATAGTTGATTTGAATTGTTAAAGAACCATAATGTAAAATAATGACCTTTGAGTGTCTTATTTAATTTTTAGAAATATCTTTTACTCGTTAGTCTTTCATATACGGTGGAAGTCACATCGTGTGATTACTTTGGGCTCCAACCCAATGTGATCATAATAACTAGCTGATAACATTAAGTGCATTTAGGTAACAATAACTGACTGGTGTTATTAAGAGCAGAGGATACAACAATATCCTGGGCTTGTTTGGCTTCCATTAGTTTTACTAACAAAAGTCATAAAGAATACCAAATAAATGTGCACCATTGTTTAATATTTTGTAAGCGATTAGTTTTGTTAAACTTCTAAAGGATGAAAATTTCAATATGATTGCATCTAATATAACTCACAGCTTTGATTTTGTATGTGAAACATTTTTCAGATCCCACAAACTACTCTTTTAGGAAATTAGTTGAAAGTTAAATGGTGTGTTTCTATCATCAGTCAGACCGCTTGTATTAAAAAATATATGACATACCAGAAACAAAATGGTTGGATGACTAGAATGTTTGGCTTCTAGCTCATAGATAAAATTCACAACAGGTTATTCACTTCATATTTTTGTTTAAAATTTTACACTCTGTTTTCTCTGCCTTGGTTCATGTTGTGGGATAAAGTACAAAATCCTATGCAGATGTTATCTAGGTTCAACTGGCCTGTTCTCCAGTGGCAAAATTTTTATGTGTTTAATGCCGGTTCTTAAGATGAGTTGGTGAGGAAGCTTCTATATTATCACTTGATCTGCTAGAAATAGTTGCCAAATCACCTTTGAAATATTCCTTACTGTCTAGAAAATAAAAAAAAAGATATAGTAATATATTCTTAGATATTGGGTAATGTTTTCCTGCTTACTTAAGCCTTTTGCACTCAATGATGTGACTTTTCTTCACTATTCAATGACTCTGCTATGTCTTTCTCTAAAGAAAGGCCTTCCTCTTCCAAGTCTTGGTTTTGAATTGTCATTGATGCTTCTAAGTAGGGTTGTTGGCTCTATATGAGCCCATTTTTATCTCTGGAAACAGGTGATCCTTATTAGTCTAGCCTTTATCTTTTGACCTGTCCAGCATGGGAGACCCTACCAGGAGATTGTGCTATGCTGGCATAGCTTACTGGGTCGTTGAGGTATACAAGCCATCACACTGGACCTTGTAGGAATAATGTATTCCTAAGTACTTGGAAATATACAGGATGATCCTAGATGGAATCATAGGTCTATTTTAATCAGGGGTTACATGGGACTAAACAACAGCTGGTCCTTTATTTTTTGTTTTATATTTTATTTACTCTGGAGAAAGGAGCTGTGTCCATGGCCTTTGCAGACCCTCTCCGACCTGTATATCAATGGGGTCAGGTTTGAAGAGTTGCAGACAGACAGCTGCAAGAAAATCCCAAGCTTTGTAAGCAATTCCAGAGGGTGATGCCCTGGTGTGAAAGAACTAGGAGAATGGGCTTATATGCAGGGTCTGGTGAGAGGCAGTATGGGATGTAAAAGGTGGAAAGGAAAGTGAATCAGGCAGCCAGTTCTGAGAAGCAGATGACATCACAGTAGTAGTGTTAACAAAGACTTGTCTGTAAACTAGATATTGAAGTGTGTCATCCATCCATGACTCCCTGTATCCATCCTTCAACTACCAATTTTTTTTTTACTGTTGTTCCTTACCTCCAATTTCCTCATCTCTTACTCATCATACATTCTTGCAAACTCCCACCGACACTCCTAAGTTTTCTGTCCATCTTCACCTCTGATCACTTCATACCTTAAGGAGCTACCTGCACCTGCAGCTCCTACTAATCAGTCTTGCCTTCTCTCGTACTTTAATCCTACAGTTACTCACATGAAGTGCCCCCCCCCCTGCTTCAGGTTTTGTTTTTCTTGTAAGCTGCATGGCAACTTCATTAATGCTGGTGGCACATGAAGAGCACCCAGTAAACACACTGTAAACTGGTTGGCAACCATGCAAAAGGAAACATCGGAGCATGATGCAGTCTTTGGAGACCTATCAGATCCTGTTTAAACCATCCAATTCATGCCAGGTGGAGCATGGACATTAAATGATGATGATATTCACAAACTTTGATTTCATCCATAACGTTCATAAAACAATAACTGTATAAACTAGCAGAATACGCAATCATACCATAAGATGTAAAATAAACTTTGCATCCTTTAAATATTGTGAAGTGTGTAAAAAGCACCCACTACACTCATGGAGTGGTTGGCGTTAGGAAGGGCATCCAGCCATAGAAACATTGCCAGATCAGACTGGGCCTGGTGCAGCCTTCTGGCTTCCCAGACCCCAGTTGAACCGTCCAACCCCTTGCTAGCATGGAAAGCGGACGCTAAACGATGATGATGATGATTGTGTTGCCTGAATGAACGTGTCTTTATTATAGTGTTATATTGTTTTTATATTCTGAGATATGAATCTGATGAGTTTAAATTTCACAGCAGCTGTAACATTGTATTGGGACTTATCGTTTCACTCAACCGATCTGTGCATGGCTTAGTAGTTAGGTTATTCAGCTCACAATTGTAAGGTCATGACTTTGATTCCCAGCAATGTATTGTGTCATTAAGTAAGACAGTTTATTTCTTGTTGCTCCAGTCCAATCAGTTGGCAAAAATGAGTTGCATCTGTAATTCAAAGGGCCAGCCTTGTCACATTCTATGTTGTGCTGAATCTTCCTGAGAACTATGCCAACGGTGTATCTGTGGAGTGCTCAGCCTCTTGCAGGTTAATTACATGAGCAAGCTGTTTCTCTTGATTGAATCAACTGAGCCAGGCCAACGGAAGAACAAGCATGTATCATTACGATTTAAACTAAAATGAGCTAAAAGAAATATTCTCAGAGTGGCCAGTGGCTTGTATTTGAACAACACAGACAAATACAGGCCTACTAAATACCATACAACAAAAATCGTTGTTTTCTTAAGATTATCTACTCCCATCTCTAGAGGATATATCATAATTAACAAAATGGTTATTAAGTCCAGCTCCACATGAGAATGGAAGATAATCTCAAGAGTCAAGAATTCTCAAAATTGACATCCAATTAAAGAAAGGGATAGGTTTATAGCTTGGAGATAAGAAAACAACCATGGTCATGTGCTTCTGGCTCAAATGTCCAACTTTATCTCTAGCAACTCTGATCTTCTAAGGACATACACATGTTCTACTCATTTTTGTATAAGTCTAAGTACTTTGGATAAACAGTGTTATGCACCTGAAACTTTCTCTAAGGACTTTTCTTTCTCCTTACTTTCCAAAGCTCTACATAACTTTGAATTACAGATCTTCAAACTGAACAATATCAGTAATATAGCAAAAAATTACAATGATCACAATACCCCATAGCCTCTGGTTTCCTAATAATCCTTTCTACTAAAAGCATAAGGCTTGAAACTGTAGTTGATCACATTGACCCCAGTGTGTAACTGGTACTTATTTCATCAATTCTGAAAGGATGAAAGGCAAAGTTGACCTCTGTGGAATTTGAACTCAGAGACGAACAAAATGTCACTAAGCGTTTTGCCTGGTGGGCTAACAAGTCTACCAGCTTGCCACCCTCTGGTTTCCTAATAATACATCTCATTTGTTATCATCATCATTTTTTTGCCTGCTTCCCCCCCTGCCCATCCATGCAGTCTTGAACTGGATGAGCATCATTGAAGCAGCTCTTTTCTTTCTTGACAAACCTTAACCTGTTTTTCAGGTAAGATGTGTTCATTCTACAGCTCTTCACACATCAAAACCATCAAGCTGTGGGACATATTGTTCACAGGAGACTTAAGCATTGACAGTGTGAAGGCATGCGTATATAAGCACTCATATACATACACACACATGCACAACATGCTAGGTTTGGGAGAGAGAAACTGTACAGAAGCTCAATGTTTAATGTATGTATGTATGTATGTATGAATGTGTGTGTGTGTATGTATATATATATATATATTTATTTATATGTATAGTTACTCCAAACATGAACAAAGAGAAAACACAACAACGCGAGGACGTGGAACAAGTATAGTGTTATTGGACGCTCAGGAAAGGAAACAAAGAAGGAGGATTTAACGTTTCGAGTGGAGCTCTTTGTTAGAAACGAAGAAAAAGGAAAGGTCCAAGGAAGGGAAGGCGGAGAAAGAAAATCACCAGCAATACACACGCGGTCATATATACACAGAGTGCAGTGAATAAATTGTCTGAATTATGCAAAAATGAAAATAACGCTGACATCTCATTTTAACAGATATATTTTCCAAAATTACATAAAAATATCTTGAAATATTAAAGAGTAAATTTATTCAATAAAATCACCATTGGCTTCAGCCATGGCCTCCAGACGACTTCATAATCTCCTGCAACTCTTCTGGACAGTCTCCTTGTTTAAGTTGGTGAATACTGTCATAATCCTTGCCTTCAGTTCATCTTTGGTGTTACAAGGAGTTTTGTTGGTCTCTTGCTCAAGTGCACCCCACACATAATAATCAAGGGAGTTGTAGTCTGGAGAGTTAGGTGGCCAAATGTTTGGCGTAATGTGGTCACAGAAGTTGTCTGACATCCATGACTGGGTTCTCCTGCTTGTGTGACATAGTGCAGAGTCCTGTTGCCAGACATAGGGTCTTCTAGCAGCCACCCTCTTGACCAAAAGCAGCACTACCTCCTTCAGTCACTTGATATAGGCCTCCGTGTTGAGACTGAGGTTGTGTGGGAAGATGTATGGAGGCATAACGTCATCATAAATAATCACTCCAGACACCATGATGTTGACTGGATGTTTTATCAACCTCGGTACCTATTTTGGGGATACAGCAAGCCAGCAGTTGTTCTGTGTGTTCACTATCTGATCCTAGCAGAAATTTTTCTCATTTGAGAAAAACCAAAGCATGTTTTGTTGGAGGGAATGCTTGAGTTTGTTCAGAAACTTTGTAGCATGGTCTTTCCTCTTGTCCTTGATGACTTTGGATAAAAATTGGCCCTTTCTCATCTTGTATGAGGAATACCGAGTGTCTTCATGCATTACTTGCCTAAGAAACTCAGACACCCCCATGTTCTGGTGATGGACCTGATTGGCTTGGAGGGTTCGTTCTCAATCATGGTCTGGATCTCACCAACAAATTCAGGAGTTCTTTTCTTATTAGAATGATCAGAGTGAGTTTTCTGAGCTGCCATACCTTCATAATCACCATTAGATTCATCCAACTCTTTCTGAATCCTCTGCACTGTCCTCAGATTGACACTCAAACACTCTGAAATGTTTGTATATGTTCCATGTACTCATGCTTTGTATTCTTTTGTTGTACACATTTCATGGCGTCCTGTGCCCACATATGCTTATATATATATATATATATATATATATATATATATATATATATGTATAGATGCTGGCATGTACATATACGTATGTACATATGCATATATATATATATATATATATATATATATATATATATATATATATTATTTATATTATCATATGAATGAATGCCATGCATCCTTTTCCAAGTAAGTTTTATATATATATATATATATATGTTGGCATCCTTTTTGTCTCGGGAGACAATGGAGTTGCACATAAAATAATCTATATATGTATATATATATATATATATATATACCGGAGTAAACACATAAATGTGAAACAAGGTGGAAAAAAGAGTACTCAAATACCAGTGGTTGAGTAATATGCTTTATTTAAAAGCAGAAGAAAATTCAACAAAACCTGTTACTCTAACGTGAAACTCAGAGTAACAAGTTTTGTTGAATTTTCTGCTACTTTTAAATAAAGTATATACATACACGAGCAAAACGCCCCCCGCCCAATGGACGGTGCTGAGTTGTTAAACATTTAAACAAAATTTTCTCAAAACAACTTGGCTGACCGTCCCATAAGCCTCCCCTTTGAGAAACACTGATTTAACCTAAATTTGAGACACCAGCAAAAGAAAAAATATAGACCTTTTTTCTATTCCAAAGAAAAACGATTTTATTCACTCAAATATGCAACCGAAGAGTTTAAAGTACCAGTAAGTACATCACAACAGCTGATGTACTTGTGCATACAAATGTACGTTCCCACAGCTTTATCAATCGCATTCTCACCTGGAATTGATTTTTGTAATCTTTTCAAGACTTATACACACCCTGATACCGTTGGTATCTACATATCAAATTTGAGCGCATTCGGATGGAGGATGCCCGAGATCCTAGAAGACACACACACAGACAGACAGAATGGATTTTATATAATAAACTATACATTTCAGGTTTTATATATATACATATATATATATATATATATATATATTATATATATATATATATGTAGATAGTCTCCTGTGTAAAGGCGTGTGGCTTAGTGGTTAGGATATTTGACTCATAATCATAAGGTCATGAGTTCAGTTCCTGGCGACACATTGTGTCCGTCCATGAGCAAGACACCTTATTTCATATTGCTCCAGTCCACTCAGCTTGCAAAAATGAGTAGTACCTGTAACCCAAAGGGCCAGCCTTGTCACACTCTGTGCCATGCTGAATCTTCCTGAGAACTATGTTAAGGGTACGTGTGTCTTTGGACTGTTCAGCCACATGCACATTAGTTTCATTTTCAAGCTGTTCCATTGATCGGATCAACTGGAACCCTTGTCATCGTAACCAATGGAGTACCAGATAGTCCCCTGTAGTCCAAGAGAGACGGTTCTACAATTTCTTGCTGAACAACCTGCACAAAATGATTTGTTTCTGGTGATCAAATGTTTGTCCTGCTCATTAGCTCACTCCCTCCATCAAAATTTGACCTGTACAGGTGCCTGTTGTGCCGAAATGATGGCAGAGCTCTGAGATATTAAGTGCTTTGCTCAAGAATACAACATACCACTTTGTCCAGGAATTGAAACCACACGCTTGCAATTGGGCATGCAACATCTTAACCACTAGGCCATGGGCCCTCCACACACACACACACACACACATACACACACACATATATATTCACACACACATGCAATTATGTGGCACCAGTTGAAGATTGGACTCACCAAATCTTAGTCTCAAACAAAAAATACAAAAATTAAATATGATAATACAGAAATTTTAGTTCTTTTGGTGATTCACACAGTAAATTTCAGTGGCCATGTCTTATATATAAAACAGAGATAAAGTTGAAAACCCATTTACACAGTATTAACAGAAGAAATTGATCATTAAAAGCATTGACCATTTGGTGGACACTAGTTTACATATCCTCTTGTCTTCTTCATCGAACTTTCTGTTATTGAATTAACTGACTTCTTCCTATTGTAATACTTATTTCTTTTGACCAATTTCTTGTCATTAGTTGGAACTTTGTTCACTTCTGAGATTATTCTTTATCCCTCATTACTACACAAATTTCTTCTACCATTCATTAACTACACAAAATCTCCACAATAAACATAAATTGCATTATTATTAAAAATATTAGTGATGGAGTGAAGGTGATGGAGCAAGCTGGCAGAATAGTTAGCACACCCGGCAAGATGCTTTGCTGCATTTCATCTTTCTTCACATTCTGAGTTCAAACTCCACAAAGGTCATCTTTACTTTTCATCCTATTGTAGTCAATGAAAAGAGTACCAGTTGAGCGCTTGGGTCTATGTAATTGTCTTACTCCCTCTCTCGAAATTGCTGGCTTTGTGCCAAAATTTGAAATCACTGTGATGGATTGAAATGAAAGAAATCTTGTTTTATCCCTCATCTTTGCCTACTTATTCCTGTGGCTGGGGTGATTGCAGGGACAAAATCCTCACGTACACCTTCCATTAGGTCCTGTCAAATGCAACCGTCTCCAATTGATTTGGCTGGGTTCCCAAGTTAGACCAACCAAACTCATCGATGTTATCTACCCATCTTGTTTACAGTCCACACCTGGGTCTCCTGCCAATCAGTTTTGCCCATAAAACCTGTCCAGCAGTTCTTTTTTGAGACATTCTTACTAAATGCCTATAGTATTAGGACTGTGATCCCTCAGTAGAAGAAATCAACTTATTATTTTGTTGTCCTAAAGATTTTCTGTTGATCTGAGGCATACTAGATCTAACATTAAAGTGTGCTTAAACCTTTGCTTTCCAACCACATAGTTCTGAGTTCAGTCTCACTGTGTGGCACCTTGAGCAAGTGTCTTCTACTATAGTCTCAGGCCAACCAAAGCCTTATGAGTAGATTTGATAGAAACTGAAAGAATCCTATTTCTTTACTACCCACAAGGGGCTAAACACAGAGGGGACAAACAAGGACAGACAAACGGATTAAGTCAATTACATCAACCTAAGCACGTAACTGGTACTTAATTTATCAACCCTGAAAGGATGAAAGGCAAAGTCAACCTCGGTGGAATTTGAACTCAGAACGTAACGGCAGATGAAATACGGCTACGCATTTCGCCTGGCGTGCTAACGTTTCTGCCAGCTCAGCGCCTTAGAGCCAGCTCGCCGCCTGCCATATATTTATGTGTGTGTGTATATCTAATACACCTGCTTGCTCCCTCACCTGTCTTTGTTTTGTGAACTTTTGAACTAACAGATGCTTGTATCGTCAGCCTCTAAGGGACATGCTCAACTGATTATGGTTGAGCAACTGAATGCAAATCTGTGGTATTGAGCAAAATATTATCTGTAGCTCATCCTTTACCCCAAGACAAAATATGTACATGTTAACACTTCCAATCAGTTAAGATCAGATACCATACGAGTCATTGCCTGGTTTATTATTAACTATTATTGGCAAGCTGGCACAATTGTTAGCATGCTGGGCAAAATGCTTAACAGTATTTTGCCAGCTGGCAGAAACGTTAGCACGCCGGGCGAAATGCTTAGCGGTATTTCGTCTGCGTTACGTTGTGAGTTCGAATTCCGCCGAGGTCGACTTTGCCTTTCATCCTTTCGGGGTCGAAAAATTAAGTACCAGTTACGCACTGGGGGTCGATGTAATCGACTTAATACCTATGTCTGTCCTTGTTTGTCCCCTCTGTGTTTAGCCCCTTGTGGGTAATAAAGAAATAGGTATTTTGCCAGTCTTTACCTTCTGAGTTCAAATTCCACTGAGGTCGACTTGGTCTTTCATCCTTTCTGGGTCGATAAATTAAGTACCAGTGAAACACTGGGGTCAATGCAATTGACTAGCCCCCACCACCACCAAATTTCAGCCTCGTGCCTATAGTAGAAAGAATTATTATTATTATTATTATTATTATTATTATTATTATTATTTCCATCTAAAAATAAGTAAAATTGGTAGACAAAGTGTTTGATGGTATTTAATTTACATTCCAAGTTCATTTCCTTCTGGAATCAACTTTGGCTTGATAAAATAGGTACCAGCCCAGTACTAGGGTTGATAAAATAGGTACCAGCCTAGTACTAGGGTTGATAAAATAGGTACCAGCCCAGTACTAGGGTTGATAAAATAGGTACCAGCCTAGTACTAGGGTTGATAAAATAGGTACCAGCCTAGTACTAGGGTTGATAAAATAGGTACCAGCCCAGTACTAGGGTTGATAAAATAGGTACCAGCCCAGTACTAGGGTTGATTCACCATTAATCCTTATGCTACACTCTGCTACCCTTTATCCTACTCACTAACCATTGTTCCATATACAAACCTTTACACTGCATACCACTTACAGTTAAACATAGCAAACTTGCAAAGAAGTAACTATGTGGTTGTTTGACCTGCTAGAAAGAACAACCAAATCTCATATATCACAAATTAGCATTTTAAAGAAGGAATGACATATTGGGTAATGAGGTAGTTCTAGGTATAGAAACATGCACTGAAAGATGACATGGTCATGGCTGGAATGCACTAGATCATATCTCTAATTAGTCAGGATAGACTTTGGGCTAAAACACAATCTGATCTCACACCAACCTTTACACTGCATACCAGTCATGTTTACACTACATGAGATATTTAAATGTTACACAAATCATAGGTATAGATGTGGTTGTTGTAGTACTGAGTTCACTTCATAACCACATGGCTTTGATTTCAATATCACTGCAGGAAACCCTGGGCAGATGTGTTCTGTTATAGCCTTGAGCTAACCAATGCTTTGTAAGTGAATTTGGTAGATGGAAACTGTATGGAAGCCACTTATGTGTGTGTGTGCATATTTGGCATTAGAATTTTTCTTTTGCCCTTATTTTGTAAATTATTTATAAATTTAACCTTTAAAGGTATTTTTTGATATGCTGGCCATTGATAAAAATTTTTTCTCTGAAAAAAAATTTATCCTACAATAGTTATATATATATATATATATGTGTGTGTGTGTGCATGTGTGTATATATGATGGGTTTCCACTCAGTTTCCATTTACTAAATTCACCCACAAGATATTGGTTGGGCTGGAGCTATAGTAAAAAATACTTGCCCAAGTGCCATGCAATGGTACTGAACCCAAAACTGCATAGTTGCAAAGTAAACTGCTTATCTACACAGCCATGCCTACACTTATATGTGTGTGTGTAGTTGTGTGACTGTATGTTGATGTTTTGCAGCTTCACTTGTCATCATCTCAGTGAAACAGTGATATGGTATTTACATCCCTTGTTGATAATAATATGACTGGCCACCGTGCTTGTGAAGACCAGTGGGAAAAAAAATTCTTTAGTTGGAAATCAGGTAAAATTTGGTGACAAGAAGGGTATTTGGCCAAATAAGTCCCTTCTTCAACCCTTTCTTTTATGAGAAAATGGGTGTTAAATATAAGAACAAGTACACCGTTAAAAAGAAAGCATTATACATAAATGTACACACACACACACACAGTCCACACCTCCTATTACATTAAACACATCACTAAGCCTTAGACACTCCCATCCTATCAATCATTATGCTATGCACCACTAAACATTCGACAAGACACACCCACATCTATCATTATGAACTGCCTCCACCAATCAATACACCATAACCACAACCACAAGCCAATGAAGGAGTTTTGACTCACTAAAATTTGCAAACAAATTTCCCTCAAATCACTCTTACCATGTTAAAAAAAAATTGTTTGTGAGTGTGTGTGTGATGTTTGCTCAGTCAAGGATGATCTGGAGTTAAGCAATAACAACACTATAGACCACTTACAATTATACAATCATTACAGCACATCTCATTAATGATTGCACTATACTTTTTCAACAATTGCATCACACACTTGTAATAATTACTAGACCACACTTCAGTGATTATTGCATCACACACCAATGATTATTTTTACATGCACCATAAAGTAACGAGATAATTTCTGCTTGATTGCTTGACCTGCTATAAATAGCAGCCAAATTTCCTTTGCATGTCACATTACAATGAATTAAATAAGGAAGAACACATTAGACTTAATGGTAATCTTTCAAGTCTGAGGAAGATGGTTCTGTCACTTCTTGCTGGAGAACTGAAACAGATGATTTGTTTCTAGTGGTCAAGTGTTTGTGTTGTGCATAAGCTTGCCCCCCCCCCATCAAATTGAAATTACCTGTACAGGTGCACAAGTGTGCTATACATCAGATGTTGAGGTGATCGCAGAACAATGTGAAAATGGAGTGTAAATGAAGTGTTTTATTCAAGGACACAATGCTCCACCCTGTCTGGAAATTGAAACCATGGTCTCTTGACTGTGAGTGCAACAGCTTAACCATTAGACCATATGCCTTCACATTAGATTATGTATAGTTATATGCCCCTAAAATAGACGAGATTGCCACAGCTGGAATGTCTGTGATTATAGATATACTCAATCAGAGTTGACTGTGGGTTAAACAACATCACCACTAATCTATTAATCCATCAAAGCAATGATAACTGAATCATTCTTTACTGTTATTATATTGCCTTCAATTTGTTCACAGTTGGAGAACAAATGTTTGAACTATGCTGTAATCATTGGTGTGTGTATTGTGAGGTGTTTTGCATAGTATTTGTTTTGATAGTAAATACCACATTAATAGTGTTATTTAGAGCATTGTTGATCATATTAACTGCATCATTTTGTGTTGTTTGACATCTTCTTGACTTCTGTTGCAATTGGATTCACATCCAGGATGCATCACTGAAATTGATTCAGTACTTGACTGGTTCTTTATTTTATCAATTCCAGAAGGATGAAAGGTCAAGCTTACTTCATTTGTATTTGAACTTAGAACTTAAAGAGACACAAGCTAATAATACTGGCATTTAGTCTGATGCTCTTGTGATTCTTTCAATTCATTGCTTACAATGACCTCAGTAGTGCTGGTGACATGAGAAAAAGTACCCAGTACATGCTGTAATGTGGTTCACATTAGGAGGGGCATCCAGCCAGTGAAGCCGTGCTGAAGCAGAAATCAGAGCCTGATGCAGTCCTTGGATCCATTGGATCCTAACAAACCATCCACCCAATTCACATCAGCATAGAACATGGACATTAAATAATGATGATGATGATGATATAACATCGGTATTGCTTAGCATGCTGCTAATTATATTAGCATTAACAATCAATATAATTACTGCTAATAAGGCGGTGAGCTGGCTGAATTGTGCCTCTAAGCATTTTGTCTGTCTTTATGTTCTGAGTTCAAATTCCATTGAGGTCATCTTTGCCTTTCATCATTTTAGGCTCAATAAAATAAGAACCAGTTTAGTACTGGAGTCAATGTAATCAATTTACCCTCACCTTTGAAATTGCTGGCCTTGTGCTAAAATTTGAAACCAACATAATTATGTGCAGGTGGCACGTAAAAAGCACCCACTACACTCACGGAGTGGTTGGCGTTAGGAAGGGCATCCAGCTGTAGAAACACTGCCAGATCAGACTGGGCCTGGTGCAGCCTACTGGCTTCCCAGACCCCAGTTGAACCATCCAACCCATGCTAGCATGGAAAACGGACGTTAAACGATGATGATGATGATGATGATGATAATTACTGACAGGCTGAAGAAGATGATTAGCATAGTATTTAGCATGCAGTTAACATATGTTGTTAACTGTGTCCTATTGAATGTGTTTCAAATTACATCAGCAAATTATACTAGTTTTGTAAGTACTATGTTAGCTTGTTTATTTGGTTAAGTCGCTAATATTGTTAACATTGTCTTAGCTATATTATTTGGTTGGAGTGTGCTGAATTATATATTGACTTTTATATAGAGCATCTATAATTTGTTTTGTTGTGTCTGAACATAAATGAGTTCTGTTACTTGACAAGCCCTTACTCAATGAACTTTATCCTACTGGAAGTTGTCTTTCAGTTTTTTTTTGTTTCTGTTTTTACTATTATATTTCAAATGTTTCTCTTAGCCAATGTCTCTTCAGCATTAGTTTAATAACTTCAGTTATAATGTTAATCCTCTTGATGGTATTTTCTTGAGCTGTGGGTAATTTCTATTGTTTAAAATAAAAAGTAATAAAAAAAAAATTAGCGAGTTGTATTTTCTCCGAGATTGCATGTTGGAACTAAAACAATAGCATTTGTGATGAAAGACATTTAAAACACAAACACACTCACACACACACGTATGTGCACGTGTTTTTTTTTCTGTAATAATATTCCAAGTGGAAAAGAATATAGCCATGTAGCACATATATATATATATATGTATGTAAAAGAGCTTTTTGATACTTAAATAGTACATGTTACTGTTACGAAATAAAAGAAAAATGAATATAGCTCTATCAAAATGCAAATATCATTTGATCTGTTACAAATTGTGTGAAGTTCTTGTTTTCTTTGTTGTTAATTTTTCAGTCATTAATTCTCTTAGCATTTGCTCTGATTGACATTAAATTTGAAACTCAGAAATTTTATGAAAGAAATAAATATACTCTCTCTCTCACTTGCTCTCTCTCTCTCTTGCTCTCTTTCTCTCTCTTGCTCTCTCTCCTTCTCTCTCCATCTCTTCATCTTTCTTTTCTCTTTTTCTCCCACTCTCTTTCTTTACCTCCATTTTATTAGTCCAGACCCTGACTACATCAATTGTGTTGTACTCCTAAGTAAAACATCCTCTTGATTGTTTTGGTTTGCCTAATTAACAAAAAATAGATTTGACTCCTACATTATAATCAAGTGGTTATCAGTAGGTGTTTTAGTTAAGAAGAAAGAAAACAATGGGAGAGGGAGAGAGAGAGAATGTTTAATTCAACATTTCATAATCTTTGTCTTCTTTTATGCCAATTCCATTCCTAATGCATCAATATTTATAAGAGTCCTAAGATTTTTTTTATTGGGACCAAGTCACTCACTGTCACCTTGCGGTGGGGTTTTATCATTTACTTGTTTCAATCATTAGATTGCGGTCATCCTGGGGCAACACATGTAAGAATTTTTAGTTGAATGAACTGACCCCACAGTACTCATTTTTTTAATTTTTAAAGCCTGGTGTTTACTTACAGGGACATAAACACACCAACACCAGTTGTCAAGCGGTAGTAGTGTTAAACACAGACACAAAGACACACACACACACACACACACACGACAGGCTTCTTTCAGTTTCCATCTACCAAATCCACTCACAAGGCTTTGGTCAACCGGAGGCTATACAGAAGACATTTGCCTAAGGTACCATGTACTGTAGTGGGCCTGAACCCGGAATCATATGGTTGAGAAGCAGACTTCTTACCACACAGCTATGCCTGTACCTACCATTAGTTCCCTTCTTCCTTTCTTTTGGGTTTCATATTGTTTCAAAAAACTTTACAGGAATTTAAAACACACTTACAGCATAAATTACAATGGTGATTAGAACATATCATTTGCATGATTATTCTGTTCTAGTCTTTTTTTAGTTATCAAATAATTACATGAAATTCTCTAACTTCTCTCTCCATTGATCCATTTCTGAAGTTAAAACATATCTAAGTGTCACAGATGGCTGAGATCTTACCTAGCAATATTTCTTTCGATTGCACATTAAAAAGCCAACAGCACACTAATGAAATAAGGTTTTTTTGGTTTCCTACTTCATTTGTTTTACAACTTAAAGACAGCCATCAACAAACTACTTGTTTTCCTTGTCTAAACCTTTCACTATCATGATTCTGTTCAAATACACTTCCTTTGCCTCATCTAATTTTTAAAATAATGAAGAATTTAGTAAACTAACTGTGACTAGCAGGACCTGTGAAAATTCCACAGTGTAAGCCAGCATATTTAAAAACATTATGTTATTATATTAAACACAAGCAAGGAAATACAAAGAAATTCTGTTGAAATCCTATCATTTAATCGAAACTCTACTTTCAAATATAATTGAAATGAACTTAGAAGGTATTGCTTATTTTCCTTCTTTTAATATGTTTGACAGATATGATGTACTTCACAGTTTATGGAATAAAAGATGAATTAAAATGATAAAACATGTTTGTGTGTGTGTGTGTGTGTGTATAAAACTGCACTTTTCACTGTCCAACCACCACCACCACGGTTCAGTCAAAGTTATTAACCAATTGAGATTATTTTCATTTCTTTTCAGTTCAGTTCAGCTACATATATGCTTGTATATCTATTAATATATATCTCTCTCTCTGAACATCTGTTGATATATCTGTAGACTCACCTACCTACCTACCCCTCCTCTCTCTTAGTCTTCCCTTCTTCCCTGTCTGTTTCTCTCTCACTATATATATATATATATATATATATATATATATATATATAGTTCTCCATTAGAGTTATTAGCTCCCTTGGCATAAGTACAACACATGGACAAAACAGACTAGAATGCATAGAATAATTTAATTGTTAAGCAGATATTTGGAACATAAACTAACATGAAATTTTGATGGAAAGTTATTATTTAGATCACTTTAAAGCAAGAAGATTGTATCATAGACCCAGGAGTGGTCTCAGGCAGGGTGGTATCAAAAGGATTCAATATTCTTTGCAAATCCAACTTGGTTCTCTTTTTGTTTGTCTTTAACAGACTGAGAGAGTGAGCACCATGTTTTTTTTTTAAACTCTCATTGCTCTCTTTATTGTCATACACACATGCTTATTCTTTATTGATATAATTTAAGTAAAAGCAACATTAGTTAATTCACATTACTCTGCAAAAAGCATAGGGCTGGTTTCCCAGTTTCTCTGAGATATATATTCCTCCCTGGATGGGATGCTAGTCCATCTCAGGATTACTCATTTTTACCAGCTGAGCGGACTGTAACATACTGGATAAATAATTCTCTTTATATTTACATGTCTTAGTTCCTTTTTTTTTTGGTGCTTTTTTATTGCTTAATGCTACTTTGTAGTATCTTTTGTCTTTTACTTGTTTGGGTCATTAGGCTGTGGCCATGCTGGGGCACTGCCCTATGACATTTTAGTCGAACAAATTGACCCGAGTATATACTTATTTCTTTTTCTTTAAGCCTGGTACTTATTTCATCAGTCTCTTTTGCCAAACTACTAAGTTATGGGGACATAAACACACCAACACCAGTTGTCAAGCAGTGATAGTGGTGGTGGTGGGGGGGACAAACACACACACATATGAAGGACTTCTTACAGTTTCAGTCTACCAATTCCACTCACAAGGTTTTGGTTGGCCTGAAGCTATAGTAGAAGACATTTGCCCAAGGGATTGAACTAGGAACCATATAGTTGGGAAGCAAGCTTCTTATCACACAGCTACACCTGCACTTAGTACAACTTCTAGATTTTCTGTCCCATTAAAGATCTATTAGATTGCACATTGAGGTTATCATATTCTAACAAAAACCCTTTCCTTTTGTCTTGGCTCAATAAACATTTGCTGAACTATATATGCAGTGCTTTAAGTATATGTCAAATACCTGCTATTGCTGCTTTTTAAATGGTAAATTTCATTTCAAAAATTGAAATGAGGAACTATCTTTTTTATCATATTCACTGATATATTCAGGCTAGTGTTCTCATCTTGATTGTTATATTCACAATGTATCTGACAGCAACTGTTTTTACCAGCTTTCTTCGTGTGATTGTTTTTATTTGGTAATGTTCTTGAAAATTGAATCCAAACCTTTTGATAACTCCACACACTAGACTGCTCTCATTCCAGGGAAATTCTGATTAGTTATTCTACTAATTGTGATGCTATAATAGCTCGACTAACTTGGAGCATTGAACTCACTCCTGATACCTAAACTACTTTGCTTAACACTTGACTATATTTACTATCCTTATTCAACAATAGGAATAGTGAATATAAGCATTAATTAATTGTTAAGTGTAATAGGTTAGTTATTTGGTAGGAGTTCAGTTTCTCAGTTAGTCAAGCTATAGATATTCTGGATGAAGCAGAACAAACTAAGAACATCACAAGTAGCAGAATAACTAAGAAGGAAAACAGCACTGATAAAAACAATAAAGTAAGAAAAGTTTATCCTCATCACATTATTAAAGGGTTTTCATCCAAATTCTGAGAATATTATCAAATTCAACAGGCACCTGAAAAATGATGGAAAGGACAATGGCCAAAATATTGTGACTACAACAACCAAGATGTGGACAGTGGTCCTTATATATATATATCAGTGTATTATTTTTAAATAATGTATGTATGAGTCATTGGATGTTGTGTATATATTTATGCGTATATTATCCTTTTTTATCAATTTCAGTTTTTATTATTGTTTGTTTATGTTCATGCATGTCATAAAGTTGCGGTAAGTTTGTGTTCAACCAAATTGTCAGCAGCTTCTTTGATTTCAATTTCCAACTGAAACATATACAATTGTAGAACTAATATTCTTGAGGAAAACACAAACATCACAACATCTTGTTTATATTATCAATGTTCTAAAAGAAAACATAACCATCACAACTTCCCCACTTCCATCCCCTGTAACTATGAAATGCTATTTATTTTTATAAAGAATTTTTTGTTTGTCTGTTAGTTTGTTTCTTTGTATAAAATTTTCTAATAAATCGAAAACTACTGATTTTTTTTTTTTTCTTTCCAGACTCATTTATAGGCAGCTGTGATTATTCCTGTGTGTACCCTGGTGAAAAATGGGCGGCCAACAGTCTGCAGTCATTCTGTGATGTTGTCATGCAGGTTACTAATTCACCAACCAACAGAGCAGCAGCTGCGGCAGCAACACTCTCAGACAAAGACACTGAAGATGAATCTGATATGGTTACAACACCACAGAGTTGATGAGTTGATTGCAACAGTAGCATGTGACTGTTTGATATTTTAATTTCCATCTACTTTCTGCCATCAACCTCATTCAGATTTCTCTCTCTCCTCGCTACCAATTTATCTATCTGTCTGTCTGTCTATCTATCTTTCTCTCTCTCTCTCTCTCTATCTATCTATCTATCTGTCTATCAGTCTCTCCAGTAAAATTACCAATCAGAAACAACTGCTCCTGAAATGGATTATCCTATTAGCATATATGACTAAGCTGCCTTTGACTTGGTTAACAGACTTGCTACCCAAGTTTCAGGTTGACTCAACAACAGCAACAGCAATTGCAGAAACCACAGCAAATATAGTAACCATTGTTAGACAAATTACTGTAATTTCTCTCGTCAGACCACTTTTACTATTATTGACAAACGCAATGGCAACCCAGCCAAATGAAGTACTAAACACTTTGTTTCCTCAAGTGTTGTGAGATCCTCCTCTGCTGCAGGCAGGCATTGTGTTGCAAGATAATTACTTCTACTTGCTGCTTTTCAAAACAAAACAAAACAAAAAGACAAAAAAAAAAAAAAAAAAAACATGGGAAAAAAGTTAAAAAAAGGCATGTTGGCTAATTGATTAATTAATTAATTGATAAATCGTCATTACTAGTCTTTATTCGGTAAATCTATTGATAATTTGCTCACACATACATGATCTTTCTAGAAATGTTTAAAAGAAGTAGTATCTTGTTAAGTTATTTTTTAACCAAAAAAACAAAAAGAAAAAAAAGAAAAGAAAAAAGTTGTTTTTTTTGAAGAATTTATAATATTTCTTCATAGATGGATTACATCAATAATTGAATGACTTTAATCATGAAAGCTTACAGAACAACTTCTTTTGGTGAAGATTCTTTCTCTCTCTTCTCTTCTTAGTAAGCCTCCTACTTAGATCATTTACATCTGGTCGATCTTTTAGAAGTTCTTTATAGTGATATCAATTCAGATTAGGGCCAAGGTTAGTGCCAACCTGTGTTGCACAACATACCTTTCATTGTCCTGTAGAATTCTTGTCTGGGCTTTCCTGTGGGGTTAGCCTTCTTACATTGTTGAATAATACACACACACATACACATACCCACAGACAAATCTCATGGTTTCTAGCACTTTTGTCTTTTCCTACAACCATAATCTATAGAAGAGAAAAATCTGTTTTGCTCAGTTTGTCCAATTAGTGTTAAATGGCATCATACTGTATAGATGAATTCTGAATGAAGGTTGTTAGCAACACTCACGGCCAATGAACCCATTTTCTGAAGGTGTTGCCCTTATCTTGAAAAATAAAAAAAAAATAAAAAAATAAAAACCAATATACATACACACAAAAATACAAATCTGATGAGAGACTAGACAGAAAACAAAAGCAAAAAAAAAAACAAAAAAAAACATGGGAAAAAAGTTAAAAAAAGGCATGTTGGCTAATTGATTAATTAATTAATTGATAAATCGTCATTACTAGTCTTTATTCGGTAAATCTATTGATAATTTGCTCACACATACATGATCTTTCTAGAAATGTTTAAAAGAAGTAGTATCTTGTTAAGTTATTTTTTAACCAAAAAAAGAAAAGAAAAAAAAGAAAAGAAAAAAGTTGTTTTTTTTGAAGAATTTATAATATTTCTTCATAGATGGATTACATCAATAATTGAATGACTTTAATCATGAAAGCTTACAGAACAACTTCTTTTGGTGAAGATTCTTTCTCTCTCTTCTCTTCTTAGTAAGCCTCCTACTTAGATCATTTACATCTGGTCGATCTTTTAGAAGTTCTTTATAGTGATATCAATTCAGATTAGGGCCAAGGTTAGTGCCAACCTGTGTTGCACAACATACCTTTCATTGTCCTGTAGAATTCTTGTCTGGGCTTTCCTGTGGGGTTAGCCTTCTTACATTGTTGAATAATACACACACACATACACATACCCACAGACAAATCTCATGGTTTCTAGCACTTTTGTCTTTTCCTACAACCATAATCTATAGAAGAGAAAAATCTGTTTTGCTCAGTTTGTCCAATTAGTGTTAAATGGCATCATACTGTATAGATGAATTCTGAATGAAGGTTGTTAGCAACACTCACGGCCAATGAACCCATTTTCTGAAGGTGTTGCCCTTATCTTGAAAAATAAAAAAAAAATAAAAAAATAAAAACCAATATACATACACACAAAAATACAAATCTGATGAGAGACTAGACAGAAAACAAAAGCAAAAAAAAAACAAACAAAAGCAAACCAGTGCTTAGACAGATACACTTTGTAGAAATGGGCCCTAAAAAAAGAAGATAATAAATTTTGAAAAAATCATGAAATGACGTAAAAAGAAATAAACACAAAAATAAAAATATATAAATAAATAAATAACTAGTTTCAATTTTCTTACAGGTTTTAATCCTGGTCTTGTTATTAGATTGGTTTAAATGAGAATTTAAAAAGAAAAAAAAAACCAAAAAAAAAAAAAAATGAAAACGAACAAAAAAGCAAAAACTAATCTGGTTTGCCTTTCGCCTTTTTTTTTTTGTGTTGAACTCGATTCCTTCAGCTGCAAGTCATTCAGAATGGAAGAAAAAAAAGAAAAATAATAAGTCTTTCTTTCTTTCTTTTTTTTTTTTCTTTTTTTTTTCCCTCCTTCTTAATTTTTAAGGAAAATTATTATTTCTGATAATGATGGTGACACCTTTGCAGGCAGTTTGGTAAGTGTGTGCACATGCAGACACACAGACAGGCAGACACACACGCATGCACACATGCACATACACACACACACACACACACACACACACACACACACACATTGACATGCGTAAATGTGCATATGCACACGAGCTTAACATTGCATTGGAAATTGCTTAAATGTGATGATTCTGTTATCATTACTGGTGTATACATGTGTATTTGTGTGTGTGTGTGTGTGTGTGTGTGTGTGCATATGTCATGTATGTGTGTATCTATCTGCATAAATATGTATATATTAATACGTGTGTATGTGTGTGTGTAAAATCTCTTTTGTATTATACCTTCTTCAGTAAATTCTCAACAGAATTCTCCTTTAAATGAATTGTTAAAATATTGGATTTCTGTCCTGTTCTGCTGTTAATGAATGAATGAATGAGTGTGTGTGTGTGTGTGTGTGTGTGTGTGTGTGTGTGTGTGTGTGTGTGTGTGTGTGTGCATGTGTGCGTGCGTGTGTTAGCATATGAAGAAAAATGTTAACATTTTAATATAAGATACAAAATACTTAGTGGCAAATTGAATGTTTAAACTTTGAACTTTGGGTTACTCTCTCATACTCTAGCTTAATACCTAGCATTCTGGTTACTGCTTAGTACAATAGGTTTACTGACTAGCACACTGGGTTACTGCCTAGTGCACTAAGCTACTACCTGACACACTAAGTTACTATCAAGCATACTAGGTTACTGCCCAGTACACTGTGTTATATCTTAATACTCTGAGTACTAGGATATCACACTACAGTACAACCTAGTGTTTAGGCTATTATATAGTACTCTGGTCATTACCAAATAAAGTAGGTTACTACCAAGCACACTAGGTTTCTATCTAGTACACTGGGTTACTGCCTAGTACTCTGAGGATTATGCCTAGTACTTGGATTATTCTCTAGTACTTTGATTTACAGCCTAGTACTCTGGGAGTTACCGCCCAGTTCTCTGCGGCATTCTCCTTGCCATTGTTGCTATTGCTTAAACTGGTATTCTGATATTTATATTCCAAAAAATCTAAAAGATTATTAAAACATAATAAATATTTTTTAGTTGGAGGGCAAATGTATTTTTTGTTATTTAGCTTTTTTTTTTATTTAATTTATTTATGAATTTTTTTTTTACAAAAACAAAAAAATCAGTATGTTTAATAATTAATAATGATGATGATGGTAATAATAATAATGATAATAATAATAATAATGATGATGATTAATAATGTGACACTGCTTTCTCTTGTGTCTCCATGGTGATCTTCAATATATCACCTTAAGGGGACCTGATATTGCAAGTGTAGATCCACCTGTGGGCTGTGACAATTTTTCAGTGTTGTGTTGTGGCTTTTTTGTTGCCACTTGTTAGCTGTTTAAAGTGCCATCTGGTGTTTACAGTAGTTCACTGACAACATCATATCTTTCTGTCCATTGTTTTACCTCTGCCAATTGTCCTTAGAACATATGAGTGGTAGAGAAGAATAAATGAATAAATAAATATATAAATAAAAAAATATATATATATATATAAATATATATATATATATATATATATATGTAAAATAAGCCACTGGTTATCTACCACAAAAAAATAACAATAAAAATAGTCTAAGCAACCAACTGTTTAGCAATCTCTCTCTCTTTCACACTCTCTTTCTCTCTCTCTCATACATACATACACACACAATTCCAATGAAAGAGTCTTGTTTTTGAGTTAGAAAACAGCTCTTTCTCTTTTGGGGGAGATTTCTGAGAAATACAGCCTCACACACACACAGATACATACACAAACATGCATACATCTATGTATGCACACAATACATGCTCTCTGCAATTCAAAAGAGTTGGTTGCTAGAA
Organism: Octopus sinensis; assembly: GCF_006345805.1. Classification (NCBI taxonomy): domain Eukaryota; kingdom Metazoa; phylum Mollusca; class Cephalopoda; order Octopoda; family Octopodidae; genus Octopus; species Octopus sinensis. The sequence continues at coordinate 23,443,007 of NC_043011.1, read as the reverse complement.
TTGTGGCATTTCTTCTGGCTTTGTAACGCCTTGATGTTCAGTAAGAATTTTCATTCAGTGTGCACCAGCTAGAAGGGTAAATTTGTACTGTAAAGAAGAAAAGGAAAAAACAAAACAAAACAAAACAAAAACAGAATTGACATAAAGTTTTCTTCTCCCTCTCCTTCCACCCTTTTTATGTTTATTATTATTTTTTTGATAAAAAAAAATAACTAACGTGGCTGTTGACAATATTTTTTAATTTTGTATAATTTCAATTCTTAGTTTTTTTTTTCCCCCTTGTCCCACCCTCCCCTCTTTCCTTTGTTATCTCCCCTGTGCTTCTCTCCTAGTGAAGGGAATAACTAGCTGTTCCTTCTTTGTGAGACAACAGTAGATTTTCCTGGCTCTTCTTTCATCAGAGCTTTCTTCCTCTACTGCTGGCTATACAGACTGTCTGTCTAGTCAGATAGGTTGAATAAATGCTTTTCAAAGCAGTTATGGAGCTACGGTTTTTCTTTATGAATTAACTCTACAATCCAGTTTACCGAACAGGCAAGCTAGCCAGCTTTCTGTCCAGCAGTTTCAGTCAATTCCATTGTATGTAAATTATGTACCTCAAGTTATATCTTGACAATTTCAACATTTTTTCACATTTTAAAATTGAATAAATTTACTTACTTATGATGGTAACATGTTTTGTTATCTTTGTATGCTATATATTAACGACAGCCACACTATAGCTCTTGAACCAGAAGCAGTTCTCAAAATTTACATCTGGCTCCTGAGATAAAACTGGGTTTCAGTGGTATTTTTCTTAAATTAGCTTTAACATCCTACCAGCCAGATTGTAAAACAAACTGCAAAAAAAAAAAAAACTCAAATCAAAGCCTTCATCAAGCAGAGATTAATCAATCTATTTTATAATAATAATAATGAAATTATTGTATACAGGTTTTTATGGCTGGATGCCTTTCCTAGGCATCCAGCCATAAAAACCAAGTCAAAACAGACTGGTGCCTGGTGCAGCTTTCCAGTCTACCAGTTCCAGTCAAACTGTCTAACCCATGCCAGCATGGAAAATGGACCATGAATGGTGATGACAATATATACATACATACATATGTATATAGGCAGTAAAAAACTGTAAGAAAGGTTCTGGGGAGAGTTGAACAACAGATCTTCAAAGAAGCCCCACCCACTCATGCAAGTGTTTCAGCCCTTGACTCCTTACATACAAAGGATGCTAGGCTACATCCAGGTTATGCCTCCTGAACATCCCTCTCCTGCCACTTTCTGTGTTACTATCTGCATGGCAAACCTTTCAGGTGATGTAGATATCCCAGAGCCAAGGTACCTTGAGTGTTATAACCAATTCAGTTTGAGACACCAGTTGACTGCAGGGTATGTATTTATATGAGTGTGTTTCCTGCACCAGCTTCTCATAGAAGCCACAGCCCATCCAAAGTACCTTGGATCACAGGACGGCCTGCTGTGCTTACCTTGGATCATAGGGCAACCTGCTGATCTTGAGGGGACCTATTGAGTCAAGTACATCAACATCAAAAATGAAATGGAAATTGTAGTTGTGATACCTGTGCCGGTGGCACATAAAAAGCACCATCCGAACGTGGCCGATGCCAGTGCTGCCTTGACTGGCTTCCGTGCCGGTGGCATGTAAAAAGCACCAACCAATTGTGGCCATTGCCAGCCTCCCTTGCCACCTGTGCTGGTGGCACATAAAAAGCACCCACTACACTCACAGTGGTTGGTGCTAGGAAGGGCATCCAGCTGTAGAAACTCTGCCAGATCAGACTGGAGCCTGGTGCAGCCTCCTGGCTTCCCAGTCCCCAGTCGAACCATCCAACCCATGCTAGCATGGTAAACGGATGTTAAACGATGATGATGATGATGTGTGTGTGTTATTAGAAAGTTTCTGCACTTCCCATACTGTGACTTTAATGTTCAATTGATATCCATTGGTACCCTGCCTACTGAGTCAGTCTACATCATCATCATATAATGTCTGTTTTATGATGATGAAATGATGATGCTGTAGACTGACATTGTAGTGATACATGGGCTTCATTTATCTCGCCCTGTTCACATATTACAGATAACTTGCATTAGAAAGTTCCCTGATGGCTCACAAATTCAAGCAACTTGTCCCATCAGATTTTGCATGGAGCCCAGCCTTCAGAATGCTTCACCAGGCTTTGACAAACATTGTTTGGGTTGAATGCAGGCTTTTGAGTAACAGGTATGTCCTAAGGCTGATTGAGTGTCAGTTGAAGGTGACCATCATCATCATCATCATCATCATTATCAGCATCATCGTTTTAATTTTCACTTTTCCACGTCTGCTTGATGGTGACACTCATCACATGATGCCAAGGCAAGGAGATAGTAACACACATACACACCACACCACACAATGGGCTTCATTCAGTTTCCATGTGCCAATTCCTCTTACAAGGCTTTGGTGAGCCTGGGACTATAGTCGGACTGAACCTGAAACCATGTTGTTTGAAAGCAAACTTCTTACCAGACAGTCAAGCCTGCAACCATTCACTTGCAAAACGCCAAAACATGCAGGAAACCATTACCTCATCAATGAGGACCATCATTGAACTATCCATCAGTTCTCTTAGACCATTATATACTTTGGATGTATGAAAACCTTGGAATGTACTTTCTTGGATAATATCACGTCATCATTGAATTATGGTTAAAATTATAAGTAGTAGACCAAAAAAAATGAGGGAATTTTCATAGTAAAATTTCAGTTATGAAATCTGCCAGGAAGTTATCATAGAAAATCAGAACATTATGTTGCTGCTTGCGAAATGTCTCCCACCGTTTTCTTGACTATCAAAAGCAGCAGCAGCTTGCTTTGTACCTTCAGCTTTTTAAGAAGGTTAACAACTACCAACTTTCATTTTGAGAATCATCTTGAACAATAAAAGTCAAGTTTATGGCTATGATCCAAAAACAAAACATCAGTCATCACAGTAAAAAAAAAAACTCTGAGTCACTGAGATCAAGGAAAGCGAAGCAGGTCTGAAGAGTGACAAGAAAGAAACTCATGCTGTTTTCTTTCTCCATATCAAGGACACCATTGACTAAGAATTTGTTGAATTCTGATTATACCTGCATTATTATTACTACTCGAGAGATGATGTGTGAGGAAAAAAAGGGTATTTTGATGCAACGGCATCATGACAACACGCCTCATTACACCTCCCTCAAAACAATGCAGAATTTGAGAGAGAAATATGATAGTCATATTACACCCTCTGTTTTAACCTGACATAACCCTTTCTGACTTTGTCATACTTCCCATAATGAAATTGAAGTTGAAGGTGTAGTTTCATGACAGTTGAAATTCAAATGCTTTCATAGGCTGTATTGAATATTGAAGGGTGGAATGAGTGTACCGTTTAGACATGGTCTGCAAATTTTGGAATCACACACACACATACACACACATGTACCTATACTTGCATGTGTAATGTTTGTATATATGTGTGATGTTTGCATATATATAAACTTGATTGTCCAGGGCACTTTGTATCAATAATTAAATCATTTCATGATGGGATGGAGACATGGCTTAATGTTGGTGGTGGCATAGTGGGACCCATTCCTGTAAAGAATGGTGTCAAGTAAGATGACATACTTGCCCTAACTTTCTTTTTCCTGTATTATGCTGTGGATTGCTCCTCTAGAATATATGTGAGGTACCTATCTTCTGATCATCTTTTCGGCTTGTGTTGATTTGCTGCCCATTTGAAAGTTTTCAGTCTCTTATTTGCAACCTTCTTTATGTGTATGATTACGATTTAGCTGCTCATACAGTTGAAGATATGCAAATTCTCATGGATCATATTTCTGCATCTTGAAAGGCATTTGGACTCGGTATTAGCCTGGACAAGACTATTGTAATATTCCAGTCTGTGCCATATGTGAAACCATCTATCTTAGTTGAAGGAACAGTAGTGAAAGTGGTAGACTAGTTTGTCTACCTGGGTAGCACATTCAGCACTTCTTGATCTTTGAATGATGAAATAAATTTAAGGCTCTTCAGAGATTTTGTGTCTCATGTCTCGTCCAAACATGGCATCACAAGCTGAACAAAAGTTGTTGTGTACATTTTGTGTATGCTGGTATTGTGTTTTTTTTTTCTCTCTCATGTGAGGCTTGGACCTTTTGCTGGCATCATGCAAAGGTTCTTAAATGTATTCATCAGAAATATTTGAGACACATTCTGAATGTTGGCTGGTCCTTGTGGACTCCAGATGGAAAAACCTCACAACTCTTTTGAAGAAGTGTAACCAACAAAGAAATTGACTATTTATGCCACTTCAAATGCAAAACTGGCAACTTTTATGGTTTACCTAAAATCCATAACTGCAAAAGGATAAATGATGTCTGTAAATCCTCAACAAACAAATACATACAGCTAACATCTGCAGATGATCTAAAATTTAAACTAATCATAGCAGGCCAGGCATGTGAAACACACAGACTCAGCAAGTTCTTGGACATCCTCCTAAAACCCTTCCTAAAACATAATAAGAGCTACATTCGAGATGACCTAGACATGCTAAATCATCTGCCAAAAACGGTAAATAAACATCCGATTTTAACTCCATTTGACGTTGTCAACCTATACATCGACATTCCCCATGATCATGGAATAACTGCAATCCAATACTGGTTAGACACTCACCAATCTGAACTTCCAACACGCAAGAAAAAAATAATATATCATTGATGGGCTCAGATTCATACTTGAAAGCAACTTTTTTACCTTCAACGGTTCAGATTACTGCCAAACGTTAGGAACGATATAGCCCCCACATAAACCAACTTAGTCATGGGATTCCACGAATAAAAAATCTACAATTAATCTCTTCTTATATTTCGTGAGACGTTCCATACACAATTCAGAAACAATTGGAGAAGATACCTAGATAATTGCTTTATTTTATGGCAGGAAAATATTGACAAATTAACAGAATTCAAAAGCATGATAAACAACCCCAGCAATAACGTTCAATTCACAATTGATTTTAATCCCAAAGAACTTGCCTTTCTGGATATCCTAATCAAAAACCAAGATGGGAAAATAGAAATGGATATATTCTGCAAACCCACCGACTCCAAACAGTACCTTCTTTTCACATCATGTCACCCGAAATGCACCAAACCTAACATTCCCTTCAATCTGGCAAAACGAATTTGTACCATAGTATCAGAACCACCCAAACGTGAACATAGACTATAGGAACTGAAGGACACACTTATCCAAAGAGTCTTCCCTCCTGGCATAATCACCAACTGAATAAACAAGGCGAAACAAATGGATATCAATGAACTTAGGAAAACAAAAAAACGAAAGAAGGGAAAATGTCTTACTATTCGTGTCAACCTTCAACCTCAAGAACACCGAAATATTTGATCACATCCACATCTTATTTGCAGATGAGAAAAAATCTTAAGAAAACAACAAATCATCAAAAGCAAAAGGCAGCCCAAAACACTAAAACTCATTCTCACTGGAGCAAAAACACCCAAAGAAACCCCCAACCCAACGGTCATAAAATGAAGGAGAACAAAATGCGGCACTTGCCGTTACCTAATTGAGGGACCAGAATTTAAATTCAAAGATGGCCAAACTTTCAAAGTCAAGTCCTATCTCACCCGTAATACGAAAATCCTGATATACGTAATCACATGCAATGGTTGTCAACATAATTAAATAGGACAGACGAGTCGATTGTTACGCAACAGAATGATGATCCATCGCCAACAGATCCGAGACAAAAGCACAAAGAAAATTGGATCTAGTCTTTTTCATTCGTAAAATGAGCCCCCCTTAATTTTGCTCAGATTGCTTTCAATTTTGGTGTATCGATGCAACTCTGAATTTTAATTACGATTAACCAATCACTTTATCTCGTAAATTAAAGAATCTGATGTTATTAGGAATTAAAGTTGGGAATTTTGGGTAATTTTAGCCGATCAACAGACAGCGAGACATTAACAGATTGTTACCATGACAACCGCACGTTGTGTTGTGTTTCACCCGCATGTGTTGATTCTTCACACCAGGAGATTTTCTTCACCCGCGAATTTTGTTTTAATAAAAAATTTATATTTATCAATTACAATTTTATTATAGATATTTTTCGTTGTCTTAATATTTTACATATTTTTTATATATAGCAAAAGTTTCTTGGCATTATGAAGGTGAATGGAATATGTGAACTTAGTACAGATAATTTGAAATTAGGTTTGAATTTTGTATGCAAAAGCATATGATGCAGGTATTTTTTTTTTTGGAACAAATTCTTTGTTGACCAGTGTTATTCTTATCGTAGTTTACACATGAAACTGTTACTCAACTTTGAAGATTTGGGGACATACGCCCCCTTTTCACACACACATGCACTCATATATTAATGATGTACACAAATACATGACAGGTATACATAATGCTGAAATACGTATAAAGTAAACACATGAAGACAAATATACTGATATAACAAATTTTAAAAAAATAATAATAAAAACCTACAATAAACAGTAAGATGATACATGTTGATTTTATTAGGTATTTCTGTTTATTTAGAAACCTACAATGAAGAGGTCATTTCACAGACGCAAAACTATAAATTTCGCAGGGTACAACCTTAAAGTTGACACCGCTCCGCTAAACACAGGAAATTTCTGTCTTGTTATTGTCTAAAAATATGCAGTTTTTTTTTTTTCCATTTTTAAACCTCTGTAACTTTTTCCTCCAATTTTTTCCCTCCACATCATACCTTGACAGCAATGAGACTGGAAAACTATATTATTATAGCCGATTTTCAGATTTTTTACTGTCTCCTAAAAATGCCTATTTTGCGAATGAAAAAAACTAGATCCGGAAAATTCCTTCGAGCAGTCACATTGCAACCTGTGCAGGAATGAACTTCCCCTCTACAAGTACTCAGATTCCTTTAAACAACAACAAAGACTCAATAAAGAAAGGCAATTTATCAACAAGTATAAGCCACAATTAAATATACACCCGACCACAACCAATAGATACTCTTTTTACTCTTTTTCTTGTTTCAGTCATTTGACTGTGGCCATGCTGGAGCACCGCCTTTAGTCGAGCAAATCGACCCCAGGACTTATTCTTTGTAAGCCTAGTACTTATCATATCGGTCTCTTTTAGATAAGAACAAACACTTAAAACAATTTTATACATATTATTATCATTTTGAAAAATACTTTCTTTCATTTCCTAAATCTTTTTCCTAATATTCAAATATACCAGCACACACACACACACACACACACACACACACACACACACACACACACACACACACACACACACACAAACAAACAAACACACACACACACAAAAAGAAAACATCGCAAAAACACACACTAATATACAATAGAAAACATCACTAAAACACGCACACACACAACTCTGTACACACACAACACACACACACACATAAACAAACACACACACACACAACTCTGTACACGCACAAACACACGCATACATACACATGTACACGCACAAACATACCGACACATACACTCTCACACACACACACACACACACACACACACACACACACACACACACACAAAAAGAAAACATCGCAGAAACACACACTAATATACAATAGAAAACATCACTAAAACACGCACACACACAACTCTGTACACACACAAACACACGCATTTATGCATGCATGCACACGCACATACACACCTTCACATACACACTCACACACACACACACACACTCACACACACACATACGCAAACTGGTGACCTCACATATACACACAGTTGGAGATACTCAAAAGAATACAAAAGAATACACAGAAAAATCCTTATTCTTTCTTCAACAAGACATTCTTCACAACATACACACCCATGAACTCACAGCTAGTCACTTCCCAAACATATTGATAGGACATTCACACTATACGCGCGCGCGCACAACACACACACACACACACACATGGGCATAAAACCCATTCAATGAATGCTTTTTAGCCACTCACTTGGCTAAACACAAAGCCACACACAAAGATTTCTTTTAGACGATAGACACCTCTTTCCTCACTCTCTAACACTTTGAACTCTATACCAAACTATACTTAATGGAGACTTCAACGAAAAATCTCCATACATGCCCTTGACCCTACAGACAGAAGATAGGTTGTTTTATAAATTTTTACTGATATTTGATAAGATGAAACACATCGATTTCCACACATTTAGTTTTTGTAAAACAAGAGAGTCCAGAGTCAAGATGCAGCGAAAATTTTAGAAAACAATAAATAAGTAAATGAGTGGAATTCGAACCGGTGGGTGTATTAAGTAATAAGGCACTGAAAGTGAATGACACTCTCCAGACACTATATATATATCACGTGATCAGATGACCGACCAGACCATCAGATGTTGCTACACATCGCTGGTCACAATACGTTCGCATTGTTTTAGCCTTCGAACGACGTCACCCCGCTGGCTAAGCGAGCAGGCCAACAGAGGAAAGAGTGAGAGAAAGAGTGGTGAAAGAGTACAGCAGGGATCACCCCCACCTGCCGGAGCGTCGTGGGGCTTTTAGGTGTTTTTTCCCTCAATAAACACACACAACGCCCGGTCTGGGAATCGAAACCGCGATCCTACGACCGCGAGTCCGCTGCCCTAACCACTGGTTTTCTCTTCATGCTCACTTTCCCTCCTATTTCACTTCACTGTGTCCTTTTCATTTTTTCTCGCTTCTCCTTAATTCTTCTATCCCTCTTCCCCTACCTCTCTCTCTTCTCTCTCCCCATCTCCCCACGTGACCGGTGTTCGGCCAAGCCTGGCCTTTCTTTCTTGGTTCGACTACCATCCGTGCAACATCTATATTTCTCCCTGTGCCTGTCAAATCTTATGTCCCTGCCGTAAGGCTTTACTTCCACACACACCAGCTTAATTTAATTTGTCCTTAGTCGAAAGACACCTGTTGTTATGTCCTGTTATTTGCATTTGTATTTGTGTAACATTTCTCCGTTTTTTTTTTGTCCTTGTTTTCGTATACATTCGCTGCTTTCTTCCAAAGAATCTAGTGCTCTTAGCTTAAATTTTCCTTGGGGTTGGCCAGATTGGAGCATCTCGAGTATAACCAGCTGAAATTGCAAAGATAATCTGGAACTCGACTGAGGATAGAAAACTCCGAATGACTCGTCCTTGTTTTCTTTGTATCGTCTGTCTGGATGTTTTGTTGTCCCTTTTTTGTATCACCTAACTGTCTGGATGTTTTGCGTTCTTGTCCCCCTTTTACATACTGAACACTACTTGGTGAAATTAATTAATAATTAATTGATTTTACCCTTTTATTATTGATAATACAATTCCTTTCTCCCTGTTCTTTACTGCGGTTCTCACCGTTATAATCTGTTTACTCTATAACTCACGTGGATGGAAGCGGGAAGAATACGAATCTTCACTCGTACTTTTTGAATTTGCTGGCACTGGCAGTTTGGAGAGGATTTGTCTGAGGTTACTCATATCAGAAGGGTATGTTCAATTTTTAGTGCTTTCAAATCCAAATTAAGAAATGTTGAGCTGACGAAAGAAATGTCGAGTTTTAATTCGACTAATCTAGAAACGTTAACGTTCTCAAATGAGCTTTGTACATGTGATATTTTGCTGTTTTTCCCTCCATATCTACGTGAATTATTTTTGAGTAAACACTATCTGGGAGACTTTTCTTATAGTAGAAGAAATGGCTAAAAAAACTTTTTGGCTGCTATTTCTAAAAGTTTCAGTATGTGGTAAAGTAAATTATTTTACTGAGCCCTAATTATATAACGTTATATATATATATAATATATATATATATACACACATAAATCTATCTATCTATCAATACACACACACACACATACATACATAATACATACATACAAACATACATACATACATACATACATACATACATACATACATACATACATACATACATACATACATACATACACACACACACACACATGCATGCATGCATACATACATACATACATACATACATACATACATACATACATACATATGTATGTAGCTGAGGTGCTAACCTTGTGTCCAGAGAGAAAATGCTCCATTCATCAGTCGGAATAGCAGCAGTCTAATATTATATTTCCGCTATAAAATGGCTATCATAAATGGTTCCATTGGATTCAAATGGGTGTCGATAACACAGAAAGAAAATGGCAATGCTCATGGTCTTCACTCACAAGCTTTCAAAATCTGGTAACACTGATGAAGTTTATGTTCAACTAAGGCAACAAAGAATCAACATCAGCAGAAAATACTCGAGAAGGGGATGTGGGCTTGCAAAAAAAATTGACATTCTTGGTAGGAAAGATTGAGTTATAAAATAATAAATAAGTGGTTAGTCAGATATGTGTCTTAGGTACTTCTTTAGTGTATGGTCTACTGCAATGTCCATAGACTACACTGTGAAATGACTTGATCTAGGTTAGAGTTAGGGTTAGACAGTATGCTGATGTGTAAATGACAGGGTAAAGTAGACCATGCACTAAAGTGTAAAGGGCAAAGTAGACTGCATATTAAACTGGCACTGCATCTTATATAGGACCAGCTACTTCAGAAGTGCACTATATAACCCAGGAATCAGCAACTTGTTTTTGTATTGGCCCAATTTTCCTTTTTTTTTGTTTGCATTTTCTCATGGTTTCTGTATATGTTTATATCATATTTTACATATAAAACGTATACCCACGTATCTTCCCTTTTCAATTACTTGTAATGCTTAGGTAAGCAAAAATTAAGCAAATCATGATACAAAAGACGACCTGAAAAAAATCATTAACTGCTTAAGGACCCATAAATAATGAAATTAGAAAAACTTTCTGAAATCCACCAAGAATACCTCATTGACCTAACTGTAGTCACTCGTGTGAAACTGATACAATTAAGAAAGATTCAAAACATCAAAGCGATTGATATATCAAACTAGAGCAATCATATTTCCACTTCAGATTATTGGATTTATCAGATATAAAAAAGATACAGAATCGAGAAGGATAGATGAATAAAGGAGAACTAAACCATTATCTTTGTCATCGTTTAAAGCAGATTGACAGCACTGACAGAGCAAACTTATTTGCATAAACTTTGAAGGAGTTTGGCTGCTGAGTCAAGCACGTCAGTGGTTTGTGTGTTCTCTGGTAGCTGCTCATTGATTTTGCTGGTTTGTTTTGTTGCTGTTGTTGTTGGACAATAGTCCCTGGCTTTTCCTTCTGTTTCCTTTATTCACAACTACAGTTTACCATGGTGGAGTCATCCTCTTCTTTCTCTTCATTATTAGACGAGTATTTTGAGGAGCTGAAGAAGTCAGATGAGGATGATCAAAAAGTTTTGTTGATTCTATATGTCATCTCTTCTTTTCTTTCTGTTGTTCTGAGAAGGACACTGCTCAACTGTCAAACTCATTAATACTCCTCTCCAGTATCTTAGAAAATTCAGCTTGAGTGGCTGCTGATATTACTTCTGCTGCACTTGTTAATTGTTCTTAATATTGTGTCTGTGGTGTCAACAACGCTGTAGATCCTTGTAGACTTGGCTTTTATTGTTGTTAGAAGCTTTCAGATGATCAGTACTACCGGTTGTGTGGAACCTTGGTCTTCTACTTTCCACTATAATATGAAGTTAGGTGCAATTTGGTGGGTGGGTGGAGGGCTATCTGGTTGGTGAATATCCTGGTTTTTCAGTTTTGCTTGAATCAGAACTTCAATGCCAATTGACTAGTTTTCTTGACAATATTTTCTCATAAGGAGTGAGTTCTCTTCATTTTGAAAAACATACACCACCAGCCATTTAGTCCAGGCAAAATATTTAAATTCCTTCACCTTTGACACTCACCAGAATGAGAGTAAATACATCACTTCTGCAAGGAGCTCTTGAGAGGAATTTCCCCCTCCTCTCTTTCACACCACCTTGTGTAAATGACAAAGCATATATCACCCGCTATTTCTTGGAAGTGTGTGGCTCTTTCCATTAGCCAGTTCTTCATGGGATCCCCTCTCAGCCCTGATGTTCTCTAGTTCATTGGCCCCTGGAGCTGGGGGCACTGAAGATGAAGCAATTCCATTTGTTTCTTCTGCTCTGGTTATCCTTGGAGTTGTAACTGGTTGTGACAATGAAACCAGTTGTAACTGGTTGTGACTGGGACTGCTGCTTGCTGTTTTTACTGTTCCTACTACTTTTAGCTTTTCCTCTTCTCAGTAGAGGGTCTTTGCTACCATACTTGTAGCAACCAAGCCTTTGTCTTGCACCGATATCCTCTCTACTCCCAATATGATACAATTCCAGTATATCCTTGTGGTCTTCCGGATCCACATGATGGGAGTCACTTCCATAAGCACCACTAGCTCACACCGAGAAAACAATAACGATTAGCAAAAATAACGATGGCAAATTAATTGTCAGTTAAAAGCCAACGGAAATGCTTTGAATGCAATTTTCAGAAATTTGTTTTCAAGTGATAGAGTTATTGGAACGTGAGAATACATGTTTCACAGTATATTTTCCAACTCTTTATATTTTGATTCTGCATCTCATAATGGTTAACGTTATTTTTCATCCTTTTAGGGTCGATAAAATAAAGTACCAATCAAGTACTAAAGTTGATGTAATTAACTAACCCCTTTTCACCAAAATTGCTGGTATTGTTACTTAAATCAATAACAATTATTTATTTATTAATTATTTATTTATTTATTTAGTTATTTAATTATCTTTGCAAGAGCAGAGGAATCTACCTCATGCTTCAATTACTCCTATTCTCAATTTCGTTCATTACAGAAAATTGCAGAGCCTTTCAATTTTTACATACTTAGTCTGATGTAACAATGTTTATACGAGCTCTGGCGATGGAAAGCTGAATACGATCACACTGGAAACTAGAATCTTTTCTGTTTGGTTGCACCTGTAGAAATTTCAAAGTTTAGTGAAAATTTTAAAATTTGATGTATTGATGTAATTTTCCACACTGAATCTCGGGAGATGTTGAACTTTTTACAGAAAGTTTTTTTTTTTTAATTACAGAGACTTAAAGTTTGATCATTTTTATCCAGTCAAAAAACAGGATTTGGAAGTTGTCCTTTTGTGCTGACAACACGTGTTGTCAACTGTAAGCAAATGAAATATTGGCGGAATTGTGCTTTACGCACGCCATATAACCCCTCATAACTTCATTATTTTTAAGGAGTTTTCAGAAAATTTTCGCGAATTTGTATTCTACACACGGGAATTCATATGATTATGCGAAAATAATTTTTTTGCGTGATTTAAGGCCTAATTATCTATTATTTTTAGCACATCTCATAACCACCATATAATAAACGAAAGCTGACCGCGTGAGTAAACTGCTTGGCTTGTTACTATGGAAACATGAATGTGTCTGTAGCTTACGATTGACTAAAATTATTCCAGATTTGCAAACTTTAAAAGCTATCAACTCTTTATTTATTGATTTATGGCGAAAACGAATTTTTATGTCAATGATTGGTATACAAAACTACATCATTACACCTAATATGAAATCAATTGGAATAGAAATTGAAGAAACTGAAAAGTTACAGTCAAACAAAAGATCCGGAAACTATTTTTTGATAATGTCGATCAGCGCTATACGCGTTAATGTTGTTCATACTGGTCAAACTGTGATTTACAGTTTGACCAGAGGATGATAAAAGTGATAATGACAAAAACGATGTCTTTAATCTATACAACTTCCTAAACTTTCGCTGAGAAAGGCGTTGATGACAGCTATGATCAGAATATCACGAAAAAAAAAAAAAAAGTCGTGGCTACATCAAATCTGAAAATATGGTGACCGGGGAAAACGTCACAGAAAAACATCGCATTTTTAACTGGGAAAAAATAATCGCTGGAAAAAAGTCTTACGATAAACAATTAAAGCAAAGCAAAAAGCATTTTATATCAGTTATTAACTAATAATACATGACTTGCTCACAATTTATATATGATGGTAGTACACATATGTGAAAAAAAATCTAATCTTTTATTCAATTTCTTAAGTAAAATAAGACAATGAAACAAAGAGTTTAAACCAGTCATATATTTACAATATATGACGTACAATATGAGACCATCTTACACATTATCTTTAGATGTATTTTCAGTATTTTTAGTGTTGATGAATAAGACAATATTCTAGGTGCCGTCACGAAGAAGCTCTGTCACAGTCTTGTGGTATCCCGCTTTTTCTTTCGGTTCTGTCCCTTTTTCTTCCCTGGATTCGAAAATATTTCAAATGACGAAGCTGACGATGAAGTGAATGTGACCGATAAATCTCCACAAGTTCTGCTGTCCCTGAAAAGTTGTTATCTTTTGATCTGAATCAAAACAATCGATTTTGATTTCATAATTGGTAAGGAGTCTACTGAATGGCTGAATTTTTATTCTTGGTTTGTTTATGATACTGATAGGTATCAAGCTATTTGTTGCCTTTGTTCATGCATAGTAACATTTTTGTTTCTTTTGAGAACTGGGTAAATCAAACCAGTAGTTAAAGCATGTGAGAAGTGTTTGTCATCATGAGCAGGCTATAGTGAAATGAAAAGAGTAGCGAGCGAATGCAAAAAGTACAAAATGTCGATATTAGGTCAAATGAATATTGTGTAAAAGCAGCAACTAGCGCAGAACCGAGAAAATCATTATTGAAATTTTGTTGTTTCACTGCGCAACAAAACAATCCAGCGAGGTCACGCAGTTACTTAAGGTGAAGGTTCTGATATTAAATGAGATAGTTTCAGAGCTTTTATACCTTCGGCAAAATTACAAAACATATTTCCAAGCCTACCACTTGTTTGGTTACACACCAGTCATCTGATTAGTTGATTCATATTTACGTAGGTGTTAATACCTCTTATTTCTCGTAGCTGGCCTTTGCTTTTATGGCAGTGTAGTTGGGCCATAATTCTAGTTAATGAGGTCAACTGAGTGCAGCGAGTCACAATACACCTCATATTCATCACTAGAAGAGAAATCTGTCAAAGAAACTGTTCTCTATGAATTTGTCAAAAATATTCTTGGAAAGTTGGTGATAAAATTGCTGGAAAATGTTTTCATGGCGCAGAAAGTATGGGCCGAGTTCATTACAAGTTTGACAACGAAAATAATGTGATGTTTGGACACGACTTAAATCTTACTAAGATCCGAACGTGGCCATTGCCAGCGCCGCCCCGACTGCCTCCGTGCCAGTGGGACGTAAAAAGCACCATCCGATCGTGGCCGTTGCCAGCCTGGCCTGGCCTCCGTGCCGATGGCACGTAAGAAGCACCATCCCATCGTGGCCGTTTGCCAGCCTCGTCTGGAACCTGTGCCGGTGGCATGTAAAAAGCACCCACTACACTCATGGAGTGATTGGCGTTAGGAAGGGCATCCAGCCGTAGAAACATTGCCAGATCAGACTGGGCCTGGTGCAGCCTTCTGGCTTCCCAGACGCCAATTGAACCGTCCAACCCATGCCACCATGGAAAGCGGACGCTAAACGATGATGATGATGATGATGATGATGATGCAGTAACACATATCAAACCATTTCATTACACTTTGGGGACTATTCAGAACCTTGACAACTTTCTCGAGACCTGACCCAAACAATATGCTTTCATTGAAGAATAAGCCTTGCAAAGAATTTATATATTTAAATGTAATAAGGTAGTCTTGTGGATATGAAGTAGTGAAACTCGTGGTAGAGTAAATACATCGTATCGTAACGATATTGTTGTTTGACTTGAGAAATGATCACTGTAATCCGAATATTAAAATATGTACCGATAGCAGTGCATTATTGAATGCTATATGTAGTTTTAACCTTTTAATTGTCAAACATAAGTATCAACGACAAATATATCTAGGAAAAGGAACTGTTGGTGTTGTAACAACTAAGGGAACAGCTGCAACAACCATGAAAACCCTCACCTGCAGAAATGAATAAAAACTTGAAGATGTTTGGAAATGCGCTAAAACCTATAGTGAAAACCATACATGATTCACGGAAAAATATGTCTTATCGAGTCTTAGTTGATGAGTTAGCAACGGAAGTCCCACTGGATCAAATTGCCAAAAATTAACTTAGTATTGGATAAGGATATTGTGGAAAAGGATGGAATTTTCATGTAGTTCCTCAGGTATATTCGGAAGAACAGAATCAGAGTGTACGTAAAAGACAAGAAAAAGAAAATGTCATCAAAAATGTTACAAATCGAACCTCCCCTATGCATTGAAGCAAGTTATGGAATAGATTAAAAGAATAAAGTGGTTAATAAGACTCATGGTATAATAACGAGAAATTCAAAGGAGTTATGGTTTGTTATGTTACTATGGTTTGTTATGTTACAAAGGCGAACTAACTCATAAAATCAAGAACGTATTAAACGAGGTGAAACTTAAAGTAACTGAAATCAAGCAAATCCATTCCGTCACAAGTAAGTAAGACAGTCCAACAGTTTTAAAGTATGGAAAATTAATCCAAAGATACTCGTTTGCATGTTGGTGGAGTACCTAGGTACTTACCGTAAATCCTCGAGTATAATCCGCATTTTTTCCCCTAAAATTTAAAGGTCAAAATCCCTAGTATGTACTATATACGAGGTTAAAAATGAAAAATATTTTCCAAGCAATGCCCGAGTCTCTATTTGCTGTTCGGCAATGTTTATTCAGGCGCATTTTGTGATGTCGGGCGCGAAAATACCTTAAGCTAAGCCTCAAAGCAATGAAGTCATAAAATAATCATCCATAACTTGCAGTAAACAACATTTATTAAAATAAAAGTATTCAGAACACAGAATAACATGTGACAAAAACAATTTGCAAACATATTTACATTCCCATATAACAGTTAAGAACATCACCATTATTGTATTACGCATGCGCGGAAGTGTTTGATCGAGTAGGTGCTGCTGGCTTAATTACGCACCACTCAAGTTAGGGAGGGGTGCGTATTATACTCAAGGTTTAGGTTTTTCAGAGGTACAGCCCCCTAAAAATCCCCTGCGTATTATACTCAAGGGCGGACTATACTCGAGGATTTACGGTACACATGCACTCAAACTGCATACACGCGGACACTGACCACGCAAATTAAAAAAAGAAGCATTAAATAAAACTGCACACACACACACGCGCGCACACGCACACACACACACACACACACACACACACACACACACAACCAAAAGCTTCACAATAAATAAATGCGCCCTTTTCAAAGCCTAGCCAGGCTCATGGGCCCGGTTTCCCGGTTTCTGTGGCGTATGTATTCCCCAGCTGGATAGGACGCCAGTCCATCGCAGCGTTACTCATTTTTTATCAGTTGAGTGGACTGGAGCCACGTGAAATGAAGTGTTTTGCTCAAGAACACAACGCGTCGCCCGGTCCAGGAATCGAAACCACAATCTTTTACGATCATGATGCCGACACCCTAACCACTAAGCCACGCGCCTCCACCTTCACAATAAATATTGAGGAAAATACTGGCAAATCAGTTTGCAACAGAAGAGCTGATGCGAGTCAGTTGTTGATAATGTTGAAGACTGTGACAAAAGGAGTCTGATGAACCAAATGATTTATTGAGCAAACAATTGATTGGTTAATTTTCTGAGCGACGACAATATTAATGAGAATTGAAATATACAACATGAACCTGCTTGTTTTTTCCTTCTTTTACTTTGCTTTTGCAGAATGATCCACTCAAAGCACAGCAACTCTTTCAACACACAATTTCACATCATGAACCTTTGCAAAGCAAATACAAAACGTGCGTGTGTTTATGTATGTGTGTGTGTGTATGTGTGTGTTTGTGTGTGTAGTGTGTATGTAAGTGTGCATGTGTGTACCCGTGTGTGTGTGTGTTTGCATACGTGTGTGTGTGTGTGTGTGTGTGTGTGTGTGTGTGTGTGTGTCTGTGTGCGCGCGTATACACAGACATCTCTAAAATAAACAGACACAATCGTGTTAGAAATATTCCTCGAGACAAAATAATGTTATTACATGGAAAAATTCGAGCAATGAAAGTCATATTCTTAAGATTATAAACCTGGACAAGTTGTTACACCTGTAAAAGTATAGGACAAGCTATTGTAAAAAATTAACTCAGTATTGGATAAGGATATTGTGGACAAGACAATTTATTACACCTGTAAAAGTATAGGACAAGCTATTGCCAAAAATTAACTTAGTATTGGATAAGGATATTGTGGAAAAGGATGGAATTTCATGTAGTTCCTCGGGTTTATTCGAAAGAACAGAAAAAGACAAGAAAAAGAAAATGTCATCAAAAATGTTACAAATCGAACCTTTGAAGTAAGTTATAGAATAGATTAAAAGAATAAAGTGGTAAATAAGTAAAGTAAAGAACAAGAAACTTTTTACATAAAATATTGCAGCAAAGAATATCAGTTCTAATTTATCTCTGTCAAAAGGACGGATGAACCTAATATAGGTTCAACGACTATCTAGCAATAGCACGGGTCCTCAGATATTCTGGGTAGGTGTCCAGCGTGCCGCAAGACCACTGGAAATGAGGTACTCTTCAGCTTTCGTTAAAGTGTGTCTCTAGGAGAAGGTCACTCCGATATAAAAACAGATATGCAGGGAATGGCACTGGACATTTTGCGAGTGCTTCTTCTCGTGCTGAGCCTGTGGCCCATATTTCCACTGGACATCTTGCTCTGGCTTGCCTCTGGATCGAATCAGTAGGGTGGAGAAGGTCTGTGAGGTTTTTATGCAAGCCTTATTGGACCTAGGTTGCTCGATTGCTGGCGAGGCGACTTTCAGATGTCCAGTTGAATATGCAGGTGTCGCGGCGAGTATGAAAGCCGCGGGTGCGAACCCGGGTGAAGATGATCGCAGGTGCAATCATCTTATGCACGGGCATTACTGACGTTTTGCATGGACAATGGTCAGTGATGGTCTTCCTAGGTCACTGGTGAACAACCATCATATTTACAGGGTGGGGAAGCAAAATTTACAATATTTTGAGGCAGGGATTGAAAGACAGTGTATGACCAATTAGTTTATTGAAGGTCATGAGAATTTATTTGCCACAAGAAAATTTACATAATAGAAAATGTTTTTATTCTATGTGTTCTGCTTCTTTCTCAATAATTGCCTTCACACGCTTCCTGAAACTTGCACAAGTGTTCCTCAAATATTCGGGAGACAACTTCCCCCATTCTTCTTTAATAGCATCTTTAAGAGAGTCGACATTGCTGTGTGATGTTCTATTGGTAGCATGTTCTAAAATAGCATAATCCAGAGGGTTTAGATCTGGGCTAGAAAGCGGCCATAAACATGATTCCAAAATATTGCTAAAGCTGGACTTACAGAAATCTTGTATTTTTCTAGCTGTGTGGGCTGGAGCACCATCCTGTGTCCATACATAATTACCATCTGGGTAGTTTGCTCTAAGCCATGGCAATACCTGGCACCTCAGAGTCTTTTAGTAAGTATTAACATTGATCTTTTCATCAGCTTTGTAGAATTTTATAGGCATTTTCTTTCCATCGGAAGCCACAACACCAAAAGCCATAACTTGAGCAGGTTTTTTTTTTAATGTCTCCGTAACCTCACCTGTCGATTTTGCAATAAATCTGTCATTTCTGCGGTTCAGAACAGCATCGACGGTGAAGATCTTTTCATCTGAAAAGATCGTTACAATGGAGGACTTTTCCTTGAACCATGTAATAATTTTCTTGCACCTTTCCCAACTCTTTTCCTTCATAGCTGTTGTCAACAAGTGTTTTGGCGTTCTTGTGTAAGATTTTAACCTCAAATCATATTTTACTGCAATTTTGTAATGGTCTTGTTGTCTACCTCAAGTTCAATTGCCATTTTTCTCATGGATTTGGTTGGATCCTTTAGGATTTTGGATTTGAAAGCTTTAATAAAAGCTTTGGTACGTTTTTTGCTGATTCCTCCACTTCCAGACTACGTCGTAATAGTTTTGCTCATAGTCATTCTATTCTTTACATTATAAATAGTCTTTATGGACACTCCACCTATTCTTGAAATCTCCTTTGGTGTGACGAGTGCATTCAGCAAATCACACGCTCTTTGACCTTTGCTTTCCTGATTACTCATATGGGCAAAGGTTTCTGAAAAGGTAAGGATAATAGTGTTAGGTATGATTATGACATCAATATATGCTAGGTTTCAAAACAATTGACTTCGTGCCTGCTGAGAAAAAACAACTTAACGTTCATTGTAAATTTTGCTTCCCACCCTATATATATATATATATATATATAGTTATCGCCATACTAATATGGCATTCTTATAAAAATAAGAATAAAGCTGTCCGCTTATTAGCTTCATGAGGCCATCGCCTTAAGTTAGCTATTTGATACACAAACTGTATCCATATAACCCCGAAACGCGTCTGTAGCTGCCGGTCAAGTAGTGTGGAGCGACTGACCTCCCTTGTTCGAAGGTTATATGGATACAGTTTGTGTATCAAATAGCTAACTTAAGGCGATGGCCTCATGGAGCTAATAAGCGGACAGCTTTATTCTTATTTTTATAAGAATGCCATATTAGTATGGCGATAACTATTATTTTCCGGGAACGCTGCGCTGTTCTCTTTTAGAGAGACTTAGTAATTTTAATATTTCTATTATTGAAAACAAGTGGATGTATTCACCGAAACTAGGTAAATAAAACCATCGAACAGAGATTGTCGGAAGCGACACCTACTGATTTTTCCTTGGATTACGTCGGATTATTTTACGCTGTAAGCTGTTATGTTAGTTCGTTCTGTTCTGGATTTAAACGTACAATTTTTGGAGTATTAACTTGTGGAACAAAGTAATTTTCGCCCTTCGGGGTAGAAAATTTCTTTTTATATATGAACTTTAATTCAGTGTGGAATTAATTTTTATCTTGTCTCTTGTGACAAGTCACTTGCATTTTAATATGGATCTTGACTTAACGTCAAATTCTGATTTTCCCGAGATGGGAGAAGTTATAAAAAATGGAAATCAAATGGATACAAAGGAGAAACAAAGTTTTTCGGAAGCCGTTGGAGGCAATGTTATAGAACTGGAAGTAACAATGGAGGATCTCTTCAAGTTCAGAAAGTTCATACAAAGGAATGGAGAAGAAACGAGAATAATACCGCCCCCTGACACCTTACAAGCAATCCGTGAGAAGACGGTAATTTATAAGGTATATAATATAAGGAAAAAAAGATTGCAGATGTAAGAAATGAATTGGTAGAACGGTGCATGGCACCAATTTGGAACAAGGTTCGCTATGTTGGCCGAGGAGTGAGAAGCGCTACTATTGAAGCGCATTTCGAGTCGGCTAGCATAGCGAAGGAAATTTCAACTCAAACGTTGAAGAGTGCAGACATCCTGTTGCTGCCCACGTACTTAGGGCGCAGAACAGCTAAGATAACAATAGAGGATATACCAACAGGTACGATGTAATGTGGGCAGCAACAGCGGTCGTATTCGACGTAGAAGAGAAATTAAACATTTTAAACATGAGGATGAAAGAGGCAAAATTTTGGAAAGGTCAGCAGCTTGAAATGATCGTTCAAGCTGACAATGCAACGCTGGAGAGTTTGCCAGACAGGGTCTTCGTGGGGGATGGACACACTGCGCGGGTATCGGTGGAGGGACGTAGGCCCAGATGTTTCAAATGTGGGCAGAAGGGTCACGTCCGCTCAGAGTGCAAAAAGAAAAAACCCGTTAATGCCCCCATTCAAACCGCTGTGGAGAACAAAGCAGACATCACAGCAACAACAAAAGAGAATACCCGGAAAAAGCAAAATGAAAGTCAAAAGGAGGAAAAGAAAATGAATGGAAAACAAAGCGAAAACGAAAACGAGGTGGAAAATATTTTATCAAATGGAAAAGAACTGGAAGTAATGGAATATACGACTGTAACCAACAAAAGGAAGAAATCCAATACCCCGGACTCCCCACCCCAAACAAAAAGAAAAACAAACGCAGAAGAACAACACAAAAAAATTATCCAATCCCACCCCGCTGGCACTACTTTTGTAGGCCAGCATTTCATTAAACCCCAGCCCCCAACTTTAAAAGGATTCAAAAAAACCGATAGGTGCATTGCTTATAACACAAAAAACGAGAGAGTAGTTTGGTACATAAAGGCGAAACCAAACATAAAATGTTTCAAATCATCGGAAAAAAAACCCGGATTGGAGGTTTGCGAAGGTTGGAGAGGAGGAATGGAAGGAGAGACTATTCCAACTACACGTGAGGGACAACCTGATTAAAGATGTCACACAAGAGGTGATAGCTGGAAAATTGAATATTAGCCCGGCAGCCACTCCATCCCAGAGCCCGGTGGCAACGCCGGTTAAATGCCCAGCAACAACGGAGAGTGTGGGGGAGGCAGGCAGACAAAAGCTGCCATGCTCCCTCTCACAACCGTAAGTAACAAACTTTCTTCATTCATCGATGATTAAGTTGGGCTGTATAAATGTGCGTGGAATGGGGTCGAAATGGAAACAGGCTTGCTTGCTGGACGACCTCAGGACACACAGAATAGATGTAGCCATTGTCACCGAGTCCAAGATGAGAGGAACCCAAGCGTTCTCGCATCTTCTCAATGGTTACGAGAAATTTATTTCTCCTAGCCGAGGAGGGAGTGCAGGCGTGGCAGTCCTTATCAGGAAGAACTTGGACTTACAGGTAAGTACTGTCTTTATGGACACAGAAGGTAGGCTGGTTGTCCTCGATGTAACTCACGTGAGTAAGCAGTCCTTCAGGTTGGTAGCTGTTTATGCTCCTAATGAGGGTAGGCAGACTGGTTTTTATCGGAACTTGGAGCACTTTCTAGTGACGTCTAAAACGGTAGTATTGGTAGGGGATTTCAACACTATCATCGATGCGCGGATAGATAGTGTGGGCTCGTCTGATAGAAGGGGGAATCCTTGCCTTAAGGGTCTACTGACGAGCTTTAATCTAGTAGATCGGTTTCGAATGGATGAGCCGAACATTCCACAGTGGACGTGGAGTAACAATGACGGCTCACGCAGATCGTATATAGATAGGGTATTTGTTAAAGAACGAGATAGGAATAGCATTAGCTGTCCACAATTTTGTATTGTGCCTTACACGGATCACAAATTAGTGACGTGTGAGGTACATGTAGATAAATGCCATAGACAGGGACCCGGATACTGGAAAATGAACAAGTCTATTTTGGCTTGTGAAGCTTTCCGTAACCGGATTATGGAATTAGTCCAGAGGACATTATGTGGAACCATCATTAATAATAGATGGTGGATCGCCCTCAAAAGAGCCATCCGTTTGGAGTCCATTAGATTTAGCAACCAGCTAAGTTTAGATAGGACTAGAATAGAGGGCGATTTAGTTAAGAACTTAGACGAGGCAATGGGATCTGGCTGTGCATCTAGAGTGTTAGCAGAGAGAACGATCTTGTACCGTCACCTCAATGCCAAGCATGAAGGATGTAGAGTCAGAGCTAAGCTACGTGCAGTGAAACGAGAAGGTATTAATGTTGCCGGATGGGCACGTCGTGTGGAGAGTCAGAAGGGCAAAAAGTCCTCTATTAAGTCTTTAACTGACGAACAGGGACGCAAAATCTATGGACAGGAGGAGATACAGAAGGTCTTTCAAAAGCATTTCGCTCGGTTGTTTGGGGAGGGCGATCCACTCGAGCGAGGGGAGGACTTACAGAACTTCCTAGCCGTGGGCCTCGGCTCTCGCCAAGCAGAGCGGAACGCTGTGAAGGACCGATTACTCCCGCGGAGGTAAGAGGGGTTTTGGCTGAATGCGCCCGGGAAAAGTCGCCGGGACTGGATGGTCTGCCCTATGAGTTTTATTGTTGTATGCCGGACTTGTTCGGGGACATACTGGCAAGCGTCTACGCAAACTGGCAACAGAATGGGAGGATTCCCAGTTCTGTGAGCCGGGGAGTTGTGACGCTGATCCAGAAAGACCCGAGCAAGGGGAATAATATTAGTAATTATAGGCCCATAACTCTACTTAATGTAGAGTTAAAGATTTTGGCCAAGGTGTTAGCAGAAAGGTTGAAGGTCGTCATGGAAAAACTTGTCGGAAAGGCACAGACATGTGCAATCCCAGGCAGGTCGATCGAAGATAATCTTCACCTTCTACGCTACACTATAGACAGGGTTGGGCAATTAGCCGGCAAAGGAGGGGCATTGGTCCATTTAGACCAAAGTAAAGCATTTGATAGGGTAGATCATCAGTACCTGGCGACGGTTCTCGAAGCGGCTGGGCTAGGTCCTGACTTTCGCGGGTGGATATCAGCTATGTACAGCGGTATCAAGTCCACAGTCCAGATAAACGGTTACTTAACGGAACCGTTTTCGATTAAGCGTTCAGTTCGTCAAGGATGTCCCTTGTCCCCTCTCCTGTACGTTTTGGCTCTTGAGCCATTGCTGCGGAAGTTGGAGATGGTGAGATGCAATCCTAATGAAATCGGATGCGGTAAGTCTGTTTCTGCGTATGCGGATGACGTCACCTTCATCGTGTCCAACGAAGTACAACTAACTCGTGTAGAAGGTGCTCTCCGAAGATACGAAGCGGTGGCTGGGGCAAAAGTTAACAAGGACAAGTCCACTGGTTTGCGCCTCGGCACCTGGAGGAACAAGCCGATATCGTCCAGTGTTGTTGGACACTGGACAGATGGTCCTGTTAAATTGCTTGGAGTTTGGTTTGGTTCAGACTCCCAGACGGAGAAAAATTGGAGCGAGGTAGTGACCAAGGTAGAAGCCATAGTTCGGGAGTGGTCCGGAAGGCATCTTTCCTTGAAAGGGAGGGCGGAGGTGGTACAGGTGTTTATAGCATCTGTAATCACCTATCGCCTGACTGTCGTGCCTTGCCCCGATTTGTGGCTAAGCAAGTTGGATCGACTCCTTTTCCGCTTTTTGTGGAAGGGAGGAAAGCCACTTGTAAGGCGCTCCGTGTGTTGCCAGGAACCACTAAAGGGTGGGCTGGGGATGCCTTGGTTAATGATGCGCAGGCATGCGCTGAGACTGAGACATCTCTGGTTTCACCTGGAAGGTGATAAGGTGTGGAGTCCGCTGGCAGATAATTTCTTCCCGCAACCGGACTCTATGGAGAGATTTAAACCCGGTTTCATTAAAAGACGGAACCTGACTTTATGGCAGAAAGAGTGCCGACAGGCACTCTGGCTGATCCACAAGATAGGCAAAGCCGGCTGCGGGAATACCACCTCGACATTTTATAGAAGGATGGTAGAGGCAAAAAATGACGACGTCCTAAGAGGGGCTCTGGGGTTCGATGAGGATCAACTATCCGACCTGTTTAAGAAGACTTTCAAGCCGGGGTATTTGGACAATTACCAAAAATCCCTGACTTGGCAGTGCTATAGGAATGCTCTACCTGTTCGCGATAAGTTATATAGGCATGGAATGTCAGTGCCACCGACATGTCCAAGATGTGGGTTGGACGATGAAACCGTCCAGCACGCTTTTGTACATTGTCAGGAGCTGTCAGGCTTAATAAGTTACGTAGAACACGTGTTGTCGCATCTGGGACGAGTACAGCTATCGGCTGGTTCTATAATAAAGATGATACCGCCAGCTGGACTCTCAAAGGAAGGTGAGGCTTGTTTTCACTGTACGGTGGCAGTACTGAAAGAGTGTGTGTGGAGAACTAGATTGGAAGGTTTGGTGTCAGGAACCTTTGTCTCTGGATATGGTATGTTAAAATACTTCAGATACCATCTAAAGAGCAAGATGGATTTAGAGAAGAGGAACCTGACACAGAAAAAGTATGTGAATCGATGGAAGGATGTGATAAAAAAGGTGGGTGTGAGTAACCCTGCTTGGTCATCATGAAGGGAGAAAATAGTCTCTGGGCTCTTAGGCTGTCGGGTAAGAATCCTGACTGTGATATACCTAGCTGGCCAAAATCATTTTTAATTTTTTAAAAAAAAGGAGAAAGTAAAGTCTAGTATCATAATCAATAATCAACATATGTAAATATCAAACGAACAACGTAAACTTTTTGTAATTATGTTTTGTATTGTAATGTACTATCTCTGTAAGATTTTTATAATCATAATAAAGATTTTGGAAGCAACACCTACTGGCTGGCTACGCTGCATTGAAAAGGGGCAGTACCCCGAAACGCGTCTGTAGCTGCCGGTCAAGTAGTGTGGAGCGACTGACCTCCCTTGTTCGAAGGTTATATGGATACAGTTTGTGTATCAAATAGCTAACTTAAGGCGATGGCCTCATGGAGCTAATAAGCGGACAGCTTTATTCTTATTTTTATAAGAATGCCATATTAGTATGGCGATAACTATTATTTTCCGGGAACGCTGCCGCTGTTCTCTTTTAGAGAGACTTAGTAATTTTAATATTTCTATTATATATATATATTATATATATATATATATATATATATATATATATATAATATATATATATGTATATGTGTATATATGTATGTATGTATATGTATATGCATATATATATTATATATATATATATATATATATAATATATATATATATATATATATATATATATATATATATATATATATATATATATACATATATATATATATATGGATATATGGTAAAGAAGGTGCATGAGTGGTAAGTGTTGAGTGCTCAACGTTTCAGATGATTCATATAGGTAATGGCCAGTAGGCCCGAGAGACTGGATCCCATGAGGAGACCTGTTGTTTGCTTGTATGTGTGATCATGGAAAGAGAAGTAGGTGTTGTCCACGATGATGGACAATAGTTGATGTATATCAGCTGCGGTGAGTCTGAAGCAGTGGATGTCGGACGCTACCATGCAGTCAGTGAATAGGTTGATGCCCGAGTGTGCTGGTACTGTTGTGTACATTGAGACAACATCAAGACTAAAGGCATATCTGTTTTGTCTGAGTTGGTCTGGGGTCAGTTGGTGCAGTGTTTTGATGACCTCGTCGGAGTTCTTGACGTGTCCAGGAAAGGTGTAGAGTACGGGTTTCAGGATTTGGGAAAGGAGCCAAAATATTTTGTATAGAGGTCCTTCCACGCAGGAGACGATGGGTCTAATCTGGATCATGTTGCTATCCTTGTGTGTTTTAATGAGGTAGTAAAATCTCATATTTATATAATTATATATTTTGTATATATATATATATATATATGTATGTATATAAAACGAATGGTTTACACCTGGTAGCTTACTGGTAAAGCGCGGTCACTTTCAGAGTGATCGTTAAGTAAATAACAAATAAAAGATATATATGTGTGTATGTGTGTGTGCGTCTATCCATAAATATATATTTATAATACTCACATAAATTATGTGTCTGCGTATGTATATATATATATTTATAATATTCACACATACATTAGGTGTATGTATATATATATATATATATATATATATATATATATATACCGAAGTAAACACATAAATGTGAAACAAGGTGGAAAAAAGAGTACTCAAATACCAGTGGTAGAGTAATATGCTTTATTTAAAGCAGCAGAAAATTCAACAAAACCTGTTACTCTGAGTTTCCCGTTGCCGTTCATCGGACAGTTTTTGCTAGAATTCTAGCATTCTTGCATTCTAGCAAAAATTGTCCGATGAACGGCAACGGGAAACTCAGAGTAACAGGTTTTATTGAATTTTCTGCTGCTTTAAATAAAGCATATTACTCTACCACTGGTATTTGAGTACTCTTTTTTCCACCTTGTTTATTGAGTAGATTGTTTTACGGGGAGTATCTTGTGAGTAGGCACATGTGTGGTGGAAGCACTCCGTCGGTTACGACGACGAGGGTTCCGGTTGATCCGAATCAACGGAACAGCCTGCTCGTGAAATTAACGTGTAAGTGGCTGAGCACTCCATAGACACGTGTACCCTTAACGTAGTTCTCGGGGATATTCAGCGTGACACAGAGAGTGACAAGGCCGGCCCTTTGAAATACAGGTACAACAGAAACAGGAAGTAAGAGTGAGAGAAAGTTGTGGTGAAAGAGTACAGCAGGGATCACCACCATCCCCTACCGGAGCCTCGGGGAGCTTTAGGTGTTTTCGCTCAATAAACACTCACAACGCCCGGTCTGGGAATCGAAACCGCGATCCTATGACCGCGAGTCCGCTGCCCTAACCACTGGGCCATTGCGCCTCCACTTTCCACCTTGTTTCACATTTATGTGTTTACTCCGGTGTAACCCGCTCCTTATAAAAGTTTGAGTGACTCTGCACAAGTAGGAAGAACAAACAGCTGGAAAAAAAAATATATATTTATACATGCGCATATACATGGACATACAAGTGTGTGTGTATGCGTGCGCGTGTTCCTGTGTTGTCTCTTTTTTCAGTCATTGGACTGCAACTGTACTGGACTAGTGTCTCGTAAGTTTAGTCGAAGAAATCGACTCCAGTACATTTATCTTCAAATCTGGTATTCATTTATCGGTACCTTATGCCCAACCGCTACGTTACGGAGACGTAAGCATACCGATTATCAAGCGGTGGGACACAAACACAAACACAAAGACCACACACACACACACACATACCACACACACACCACACACACACACACACACACACACACACACACATACGTACAGCGGACTTCCACACAGTTTCCGTCTTCCAAATTTCTAATCTCTCATTTCAGACAGTGTAGAAAAAGTGGAAGAGAGGATAAAAAAATTTAAAAAATGGTGATGACCCGAGGCAATAGTAGAAGCCATGTGTCGCGCAGTGAGATTGAACCTGAAACCACATGTTTGCAAAGCGAGCTTTATATACATACATACATACATACAACATACATACATACATACACACACACACATACATACATACACATATACATACACACATACATAATGCATACATACATACATACATACATACACACATACTTACATACATACACACACACACATACATACATACACACATACATACATACATACACACACTCATACATACATACAAACATACACACACACTCATACATACATACATAATACATACATACATACATACATACATACATACATAATACATACATACATACATACATACATACATACACACACACACATACATACATACACATATACATACACACATACATAATGCATACATACATACATACATACATACACACATACATACATACATACACACACACATACATACATACACACATACATACATACATACATACATACACACACATACATACATACATACACACATACATACATACATACACACACTCATACATACATACAAACATACACACACACTCATACATACATACATAATACATACATACACACACTCATACATACATACATACACACATACATACATACATACACACACACTCATACATACATACATACATAATACATACATACATAATACATACATAATACATACATACATACATACATACACACACTCATACATACATACATACATACATACACACACACTCATACATACATACATACATAATACATACATACATACATACATACATACATACATACATACATACATACAAAAATACAAGCACACACAGACATGCGAATGTATGCATGCGTGTATATGTCTCTGTGTATGAGGGTTGCCAAACGAGTTAGGTAAGAAAGCTAGACTTATTGTTAATCAATGAGAAGACTATTAAATTAACACAAACAACGAGAAAGACGACAACGTGACCGCATAATCTATCACAATCCAATGACCACCACCGACGTCTCCAGCAGAGACAGTCGTAACGGCGACAATAACAATGGCTATCGATGCCCAACTTTTTTGCTAATAACCTTTGTTGGTGAGAAGCAGACTGTTGTCGACTTTTGGGAAGACAGCGTAGTCGTAATGTTAACTGATGCGTCACAAAGACTAGACTTAGCCTTCAGAGCCAGAATCCCGGAAGATAATTCAGCCCCGAATATTTGTTAACGTTAAAAAAGAAAAAAAAAAAATCCACAAAACTCAATAGAAATCCACAGGCGCAGGTGTGGCTGTGTGGTAAGTAGCTTGCTTATCAACCGCATGGTTCTGGATTGGGTCCCACTGCGTGGAACCTTGGGCAAGTGTCTTCTACTATAGCCTCGGGCCGACCAAAGCCTTGTGAGTGGATTTGGCAGACGGAAATTGAAAGAAGCTCATCGTATATATGTATATATATATATATATATATATATATATATATATATATATATATATATATATATGGCCTGCTCGCTTAGCCAGCGGGGTGGCGTCATTCGAAGGCTAAAACAATGCGAAGCGCATTGTGACCAGCGATGTGTAACAACATCTGATGGTCTGGTCGGTCACGTGATATATATATATATGTGTGTGTGTGTTTGAATGTCTGTGTTTGTCCCCCCAACATCGCTTGACAACCGATGCTGGTGTGTTTACGTCCCCGTCACTTAACGGTTCGGCAAGAGAGACCGATAGAATAAGTACTAGGCTTACAAAGAATAAGTCCTGGGGACTTTTTGCTCGACTAAAAGCCGTGCTCTAGCATGGCTGCAAGTCAAATGACTGAAACAAATAAAAGAATAAAAGAAAAAGAAGAATAAAATAATAGTGATCACGCATCCAGTGCGGTACTGCTATTACCACACACACACACACCACACCACACCACACACAAAATGTCCTGGACAGCTGGCGAAAGAATGCTATGCGATCGAATGGTATTGATTCATTTCTCAAACAGATTCCAGCCGTTGGCTTGTAGATGTGCACTATCCTCACTCTACCTCTTCTACCGCTACTACATCGATCTCGTCTCCTTTGAACGAGTTACTTACCTCATCCTCCCCAAACTGTCCAAAACAGCCGACCCACGACTCAGCGCTTCACTGTGCCGGTTCTGACTCGTATCTCGTCTCCATACCAGCTACTTTAACGCAAGAACATCATCTCTCTTAGAGTCCTTTTATGCCCATGTTTCTCCAACAGATGTTGTTCACTTACAGTTAATATAATTTAAGTATAAGAAAGGCTGTCTAACGCCATAAAAACAAAAGCTATTGTCTTCACCTGAGCTTCTGTCATTCATCACTTTCCGCTACGATACGCTGGATACGTTCTTAAGCCCTTAACTTAGCATGGTCCATCGATAGCTTTTCTTCATTGTTCTCTACTCTGAGTTGTCTTTCGTTTCTCTTCAGCTGTTTCAGCTCTACCTCAGTATCCTGCCTCCAGCAATTTTAGGGTTCTAGGTCATAGCTCTCCGTGAAGCTATGGGATGCCTTTTCTGCTTCTCCCCAGTTATATCCTTCCCATTTCAGTTCTGTCTCAGTATCTCCCTTCCAGCTATTTTTAGCCCTCTAATTCATGGTTTTATGTGTAATGCAGAATGTTGGTCTTGCTGCACCGCGTCAAATGTTCCCCCGAAGGAAGACCTTTCTGTACCAGTTTTGGTTGGTTTTGAATTATTATCGATGCTTCTGTGACATTGCTTTTTTTTCTAGGTTAGGGCGTTGGCCTTACGCAAACCCAGTTTTATATCTGAAAGGAAGTGGTCCGAATTAGTCTGATTTCTAGCCTTTGACCTGTCCAGCACGGAAAAGTCCCAACCAAGAGCTTGTGCTCCGCTGATATAGTTCTCAGGGTCATTGTGCCGTACGAGTAATCATACCGCAGTACGGACTGGACCATGTGGTGGGCTATAATTTGTCGCTGGTGCTAATTCTGCTGACTGTTCTGATTCTCATGTTGGTCGTGTTTAAGTCACACCTATCAAAGGAGTCAGTCTGCATGGTGGTGGAGGAAATAAAGCTTTTATGCTGGATGATCCGAGGCATTGGAAAATAGGAAACTTCTTGTTGAATATTTTAGTCTCTTCCGAACTCGATTTAAAATAGGTTGCCTTCGAAAAACAAACTGTTTTCTTTTGCTTTTTGACTTGGTTGTTGTTTGTTCTTATTGAACTGGTTTAGAGAGCGAGATAGTGCCCTTGCCTTTCACAGGTCCTTCAAGACAAGTGAGATCGATATGGTTAAGATTCCTCTTTAGTAATTGTAAGAGGGTTGCTGGGAAAAAAACGTGCTTGAACGAAGTCTAGAAGATTAATGGCCTTGTCATACAAGAAAGTGGAGACTAAAATACATAATGTAGTAAGCCAAGATATTTTAATAAATTAATATTACTCACGAAGTAAGGAGATATAATCATATACTTGATAAATTTTGGTCGAGGAAAGCAGTGTGGACAACTTCGAAAATTATATTGATTGAAATTGATTGAAATGGGTTTGTTTTTGATAGTACTGTGAAAATTGGGGCTGTGCCTCGGTTTTATTGGACTAAGACATATGCATATAAAATGTATGAGTGTAAGTGAATAATCAAAAACCGAGTGGTGTGATAACTTAAAAGAATAATTAGGAGAAAATAGCCAGGGACGCTTGCTGTATGAATGAGGAATAGTGCTTGGATTCGTAAACTACGATAAGAATAACACTGGTCAACAAAGAATTTGTCCCAAGGAAAAGAATATCTGTATCTTATACGTTTTTACATGCAGAATTCAAAAATAATGTCAAATTATCTGTATAACCGACAGTTTCTCTGTTCCACGATATCCCTCTCAGTTCCTGTTATGTGGGCTAAATTTCAGTTAAGCTAACAGTTTAAGAAATACTCCTAATTAAAATTTTTATGAATAGAATTAACCTAGTGAAATCATAAATCCAGCTATCTGAGTCAATGAGTCCCCAAAATATATGAAATGAAAAATATGTAAAAATACTAACACACAGAAACGCAGAAAAATATGTAATATACTAACACAGAAAAATTTAAATAAAACACGCAGGTGAAAAGAATCGTGTGGTTTGAAGAATCAAGTGTGAAAAATTAACATAGACAACAGCGGCACGGACAACAGTGAACCACAAGACAGCGTGCAGTTGTCATGGTAACAAGCTGCTAATGCCACGCTGTCTGTGGCCAAATTTCCTAACTTTAATTCCAAATAGCATCAAATTCTTAAATTTACAAGATAAAGTAATTGGTTGATCATAATCAAAATTCAGAGTTGCATCGATGCACCAAAATTGAAAGCAATCTGAGCAAAATTAAGGGGGCTCATTTTGCGAATGTGAAAGACTAGATCACTTCGCTTCTATTATGGAAACATTGAAAACAGAGGCGGATATTTTAAAAATTAAAACCGAAAGTTAAATGCTTGTTTTCTAATGCTTAAAAGTTTTTTTTTTTAAAGCATATTTTGTTCACTCTTATTTTCATATATAACATAAACGTGTACATCTTTTGTCATTTTATAAGATTTTGCTGGCAAATTCTTAAATTAACATAAATGTGGCTGTGTGGTAAGTAGCTTGCTTACCAACCACATGGTTCCGGGTTCAATCCCACTGCGTGGCACCTTGGGCAAGTGTCTTCTACTGTAACCTCGGGCCGACCAATGCCTTGTGAGTGGATTTGGTAGACGGAAACTGAAAGAAGCCCGTTGTATATATGTATATATATATATATATATATATATATATATATATATGTGCGTGTACGTTTGTGTGTCTGTATTTGTCCCCCTAGCATTGCTTGACAACCGATGCTGGTGTGTTTATGTCCCCCGTCACTTAGCGGTTCGGCAAAAGTGACCGATAGAATAAGTACTGGGCTTACAAAGAATAAGTCCCGGGGTCGAGTTGCTCGATTAAAGGCGGTGCTCCAGCATGACCGCAGTCAAATGACTGAAACAAGTAAAAGAGTAAAAAAGTAAAAGAGTATCTGTGCCCTTATGGTATTTGCAAAGGGAGGTCATCCCTTTCTCGTAGGGATGGCCTCCCTTTGCAAATACCATAAGGGCACAGATAGTGTGCCTAAAGCCAGCTGGAGACGATGATCTCCTGGGGCTAAAAGCTACAGTAACACCCACCCTTTGTGGTTAGCTATATTGAGATGGCTATTATACTTTACGTTGTCGAGCGGTTACTGTTTACATCTCGTTCAGAGATTTATTATTGCCATAAATATCTATTTACATGAAAAAAAATTACCGGAGAACATTTAATTATTCCAAATCTTTCTGTTAAAATTGTAATGTGTTTATCGCATGTTATGTGTTGTTTATCGCATTTGCATTAAATGCATATTGAATGCTTAAATATTTGTTTACTCGTTTCTTTTTGTCATTGAGCATTAAGGTGGTTGTGTTGTGTGCTAAAAATAACAGCTAAATAAGATTTTTTGGATAAATCTCTTAAATTAGCATAAACATTTATTTACACGAAAGAAAATTACCAGAGACATAACGCCGGTCCGTCGCAGGTGAACTGCTAGATGCAGGAGGAAATAGTGAGGGAAAGTTGTGGCGAAAGAGTCAGCAGAAGTTCGCCATTACCTTCTGCCGGAGCCGCGTGGAACTTAGGTGTTTCGCTCATAAACACACATATCGCCCGGTCTGAGATTCGAACCCGCGATCTCTCGACCGTGAGTCTGCTGCTCTAATCACTACAAATATTGACAACACGTGCTATTTTCAGGATATTGACGACAAAATTTGTAGTCACGCACAAAATGATAGTTTCCAAATCCTCTTTCCTGACTGAGGAAAAATGATCAAACTTTAAACCTCTATAACTTCTTTAAAACATTTTTCTGGAAAAAATGAAATAACTCCAGCAATTCAATTTGGGCAAGTGTATTATTATGCCAAATTTTAAAATTTTCGGTAAACTTTAATTTTTGAAATGCTGACAACCAAATCGAAAAAATGAAGAAAAAAAAAAGTAATATTAGGCATTGACTGATGTTTTTTATTCACCGTATACTTGTTTCTATTTGGCTTTGTTCATTGTATTAAGTATATTAACATTAACTTAAATAATCACTGCACTTTTATAGCAACATTTAACATTCTTTTGGTTGTAGATCACGATACTTTTCATACGACTTCTTTCTTGTTACAACTAGATTCGATGCTACAAACACTAATATTGTTGTGAAAGTAACGAGTTATTTATGACCCTTTCGAACCGATATAATCTTACAAAAGAAATTAATCTTCTTGTAAATATCGAAGAAAGCTAATAGTCTCACTTTCTCAACTATCTAACATCTGTGTATCTATAGAATAAGAATAAAAATAAAAATAAAATAGAATAAAAACGGAAGAGAAAGTGAAGAAAAACAAAAAGCTAGGGCTGGAGATCTGGAGACACCTGCAGCGGAAAGTGGATTTGGATAAACCTCCAGAAGAAACATTCAGCACAGAATTGTTAAGTTTAATCTGCTATTTCTAATATCATTTATAGAATGCTTAGAATTTTAATTAACCTGTATTTATTTACTTAAAAAAAAAAAGGAAAAAAATATACATATATCAAACGAAACGTACATTTTTTTTTTCAAAAGACTGTAAATTTTTCTTTAGGTATTTAACGTTTATTGCAGCTATCGTGTACTCGAGTTTTCATGCCCATTTAATCCCTATATCATCACATCATATATTAAATCTTATTTTTGTCTTTTGATTTTACTTGACTGGTCCATTTCCACACACACACACACA
Organism: Octopus sinensis; assembly: GCF_006345805.1. Taxonomy (NCBI): domain Eukaryota; kingdom Metazoa; phylum Mollusca; class Cephalopoda; order Octopoda; family Octopodidae; genus Octopus; species Octopus sinensis. The sequence continues at coordinate 23,407,368 of NC_043011.1, read as the reverse complement.
CACACACACACACACACACACACACACACACACATACACACACACACACACACACACACACGCACGTATATACGTACGTATGTACACATATATGCACACGGTTTCTCGCGAGTTGCTGAGATCATCATTTTTAAGGCTTTACTGAGTAATTTGTGGAGGCACATGGTCTAGTGGTTAGAGCAGCGGACTCACGGTCGAGGGGTCGCGGGTTCGAATATCAGACTGGGCGATGAGTGTGTTTATAAGCGAAGCACCTAAGATCCACGCGGCTTCGGCAGAAGGAAATGGCGAACTTCTGCCGACTCTTTCGCCCCTCTCATTCTTTCCTCCTGCATCTAGCACAGAATCACACACACACACACACACCACACACACATACATGCAGGGTAGATGGAAAGTAACAAGGTATTAGAAAATTGATTATAGAATTTTTAGTATCAGTGAAGTCATGGCGAAAACATTTTTAAACAGACAACACTAATGGGAATTGTTTAATTAATTTTTTATTTCTTATTTTCCAGATGGCCGATCGCTTGACTATTCAGGAGCGAGCTGAGATAGCAGCACGCTATGAAGTGTGAAATTCCATTGTTCCATTTCAGAGATGGTGGCGTGCATAGACAGGTAAAGATGCAACACTATATATATATATATATATATATATAATATATATATATATATATATATATATATATATATATATGCCATGATAGATCGTTAGCCACTACACACATTTTTTTCTCTCCTTGTTTTTTTCTGTGTCCCTTTCTGTAGAAGAGCGTAGGCTCGAAACGTAAAAGACTTTTTCTATTTCTGAGCGTTATACTAATACATCTGTTTGTTTTGTACACCACCTGTCTTCGTCTTTTGTTTTTTTCCGTAAACTCTCCCTACACACACACACACCACACACACACACACACACACACACACCACACACACATACATGCAGGGTAGATGGAAAGTAACCAGTTATTAGAAAATTGATTATAGAATTTTTAGTATCACTGAAGTCATGGCGTGTATGGAAAGATAAGCATGCAGCACTATGTTCGGAGACAATAAAATGTCATGCAAAGCTGATGACCACGGGCTTTGTGAACGATGCACACACACATAGATGCACACAGGGTAGATGGAAAGTAACAAGGTATTAGAAAATTGATTATAGAATTTTTAGTATCACTGAAGTCATGGTGAAAACATTTTTTAAATAGATAACAATGATGGGAAATTTTAAATTATTTTTTTATTTCTCATTTTCCAGATGGCGGGTCGCTTGACTATTCAGGAGCGAGCTGAGATAGCATTCCCGTCGCGACTCCTTTCATTCTAATTTTCCATATACACTCTTTCAATACTGCAACTGTGCATAAAAACATGCCTCACTTTCCTTTGATAGTCCGGGTAGCGGTACAATCTCGATCATGGACTCAACAGACAGCTGTACTCTTCCTAGATGCGATAGCACGTGTTCTACGAAAATTATCAACCCCAAAAGCTCCGGGCATTATACAAGGTTGTGCAGAACGGTTTCATCGTCCTGCTCGCACCTTGAGAATGCCGGTGGCACAGACACTCCATGTCGCGAACAGGTAACGCACTCGTATAGCACTGCCAGGTCAGGCATTTCTGGTAGTTAACCAGGTACCCCGGCCCGAAAGTTCTTTGAAACACGTTGGCTAGCTGGCCCTCATCGAGCACCAGAGCTTCTCCTAGGACGTCATCCCTCTAAAACTCTACCAGCCCTCTATAGAATACCGAGGTGGTATTCCCGATGCCGGCCTTGCCCGCCTTATGGATTATCACGAGTGCCTGTCGGCACTCCTTTCGCCATTCAGTCGTGTTATGTCTTTCAATGAAGTTGGGTTTGAGTTCCTCCAAGGAGACCAGTCGCGGAAAGAATTTCTCCGCCAGCAAATTCCACACCTGGTCATCATCCAGATAGAGCCAGAGGTGCCTTAGCCTCAGCGCATGCCTGCACAGCATTAGCCACGGCATCTCTAACCCACACTTTAGCGGTTCTTGGCAGCAAACAGAGCGCCTCACAAGCAGCTTTCCTCCCCGCAACAAAAAGCGGAAGAGAAGGCGTCTCAACTTGCTTAGCTACGAATCAGAGCAAGGGACAACGGTCAGACAATAGATGAACACAGATGCAATATACACCGGCACCACCTCCGCCCCCCCTTTCAGGGATAGCGCCCTTCCAGACCAGGTCCGGATTAGGGCCACCACACTATCTGCCACCTCACTCCGTCTGGGAATCCGGTCCAAACTAGACTCCAAGCAACCTAACATGACCTTCCGTCCAGTGCCCAACAGCACAGATTAGTTAGAACTATTCGATTATGGCACCTCCCCATAAATTTTTGCTGCTTAACATAAATGGTTATGTCTTCAGAAGAACTGAAGAACTGAAGAAAAAATTGAAAAAAAATGTTCTCGTAAATGTTATCAGAGGATTTAGGTTTATGTAGAAAGACGGAAGCCTATTTCCAAGTAAGCGAAAACGCTTTACCTGTGTTTAAATTAAGCAGAAAAGAAACTGTAAATGAAAAGTTGGACAAACTCGAAAAGAGTGGAGTCATCAGAAAGGTGGATTACTTGAAGTATTAAAAAAATAATAAAATTAGGCTGAGTGCCGATTTCTCTACATGATTGAACGACTGCTTAAAAACATACCACCATACACTACCGACTCCAGTAGTGTGTGGATTGTTGGCGATTTTTTTCTTCCGTTTTCTTTTTCTCTTGGAATTTCCTCTGTCTCCTCTTTCTGAAGAAGAGCTTTCCTCGAAACGTAAAACACCCTTTCTTTCTTTCCCTGAGCGACTTTTAATACTTTGCATGTACCACGTTCTCAAGTTATTATTTTCCTTGTTTTGTTTTTTCTTCGTTTTTTTTTGGGGGGGGGGGGATTAATTATATATCGGAATCTAATGCTCTTAGCTTAGTTTTTCCTTGGGGCTGGCCAGATTGGAGCAATCTCAAGAATAATTAGCTAAAATTACGAGGATAACCCAATTCTTCTTCCGCTTAACTCATTGAACTGGACACGGTGAACTAACGAGACACCCGTGAATTTTCGGTACCGCCATTCTTGGCCACCTAGCAAACCTAGGTATTTACAGCCGCTTAGAGTTAAGTGTAATTTGCAGAGAACAAGCCACATCGTCGATGGTTACTAGTCGGTTCACTAGAATCATCTCTTGAGATTGGTGAATCTTCACGTCAGTGCTAGAGGCTGATGGGTGTTCTGCTCCCTCTTCGTGCTTCACGCTTGTCCGGCCATTTTTAAACTTCTCGATCCACTCACACATTTCAATGCGGTAGAATACCGCTGAAAATCACCGCAGGCTTTCTGGTGTACTGGTGTAAAAAAAAAAAGGAAAACAAATGGTTTGTTGTTTCTTAGTTTATGGTGAAAAAAATGTAGTAGATCAGATGAGCTGATGTAACGACAATATTGTGATTTTAACTTTTGACGAATTTGAAATACGAAACATGATTAACACCATCCTCTGAGTAAGAAAGATTTTCACTCAAATAAAATACGTGACTCTCCTAACAGCAGGCTGTAAATAATATTCGTAGAGTCCAAAAAGGTTACTCTGCAAAGCAGAACAGCAAAAGTCACATTATAGTGTATCTGCGCCAACATCAAACAGATACAGGATTTTGTGATTTCGTCACAAAAAAAAAAAAAAGGACAGTATGAATCGAATGAGCTGTTATGATTCTCGATAACAGAACTGCGATTTTAACATTTGACAAACGAAGCATCCTATCCCTCCCACCAAAGAACCTAGTTTAATACCATCTGCCGAAGTAGACTTTTTATTCGAGAAACTAAAGGGTGTGAAGTAGAAGCATGAAAATCACATGATAGTGCTTCTTTGCCAGTATTAAAAGATCTGGATGACTACGATTTTATAAGAGAACAGCATGTGTTTTAAACCCACGCCATTTTTCTCATTTTTGATCTTACGAAAGTCCTTTTTTATCGATTATCTGTAAGTCACGGATTTCTGATCAATCACTCAGGTAAATCCTTTTCCTAAAAGCAAGTGGTGTCTCGTTTTTCACTGCCTCAGCTGTTGCATAAGCTTCCATTTCTACTTTGCAATGATTTTTCTTGGCAGAGTTCAGCCAATGAGCAAAAGATGATATAGGTTTGTCATATTGAATCACAATTGTCACAATTGCAGAACGGCATATGTTGGTTTATTTTAACATTGACAGACATCGTAATAATAGCTGTTATTAAGTTACTGATAGCGAGTGAAACTTTCTTTTGGAGCAGAAACTGAACATTGATTAAAGGTCAGATTTTTATTTGTCAGAGAAACAAGGTAAAACACTCGTCAAATGAGATAAGAATTGCTTGTTAACGAGCATGAACTTTTCTTTAAAAGGAGTTAAACTTGAGGGGTAAAGACGCAATTTGTTATGATTAAACTATTAACCTAGGACACAGATGGATTTAGCTTAAAACATACATTTATTGTGACTTGGAAAAGCAATTCTTTAAGAATTTAGATAAATTTTTCTTATGTGTCTCTTTGATTTTACTATATGGGTAACATCATACTAAGTTGATGTACATAACACCCAACTCATTTTTACGATTAAAAATGTTTACTATTCATCAGAAAAATAACTGTATATAAGACCAAAACTGAAATGTTTAAACTGCAACAATTTATGGTTTGCCTCGAAAGTAGTAAACACTTCATCATCTGCATACCGTACAACACAGTGGTACGTTAGCCGATCGTACTAAATAACATATACACAGATATTTCGTCAACTAGTTCGTCAAAGATGGTCAGCGGGTATGAGTCTGAGGCAGTGGATATATTAATAGTTGAGTTGTCAATTGCTAGTCGTCTTTTGCTGCTACCATTAAAGACGTATTCTCCAGAGCCCGCCATTTGTGAGCATTTTATATCCTTCCGGTCGACTCAACTTGGCATCAGATTATTTAAATCGATGGAATTTCGTAATTGCAATTGTAAAATTTAGTGACATATTTTATATAAGAAAAGACTCTCAGTGGATTGATTGTGTGGGTGAGAGAGAGTCATGAAGTTTTACTTTGAGACAAATAGTTGTTCAGAAAAGGAATATCAAAAATAGGCAATTTGTACATGTTGGACATGTTAGTACAAGTTTTGGTAAATTAAAATATGATTTAAATTAACTTCCATCTTATTTTCATCCTTTTGGGGCCGATGTAATTGACTTACACCCTCCCTTACAATTGTTAGCTTTGTTCCAAAATTTGAAACCATTATTATATTAAATCTGATAAATCCATTAATGGAAAAAATGATGCTTTAAATCAGTCCAAAACATGCTTCTACCTTCGTTCATTTTGGCGATGAAATTTTTTGGCGATGTTCAAATCATTTTCATTGATTCTTCCCCACACTCAGTGTTCTCGAGGCTATGTTTCTATTCTACTTGAGTAGCAGAGTCAGTAAATTGAGGGTCTGTATACAATGCTGAAAAAAGTTACGAGTTCTTTCGACTGCAGGCTTATATCGCGCAAAGACACATAGTCAGTGTTTTAAAAAAGTTACGTGAAACCTCATGAGTTGTCGGTAAGCAAACCGAATTTTTTCTATGTTGCAATTCACATTCTATATCGATGACTGTAATTTTAGTAAAGAAAAATTTTACACCGACAAGCACGTGTGTGTACATGTGTGTACATGTGTGTACATGTGTGTGTTCATGTGAGCGTGTGCAGTAGAAGAAGAAGAAGAAGAAGAAGAAGAAGAAGAAGAAGAAGAAGAAGGTGTCTAACGAGTGTACAAAAGTTTGGAAACCATGAGGTGAGAATCAAACAATATCTCATTAGAAACGAAGAACAGAAAACATTAAATGTAGGTTATAAATGGGGTGGAGAAACCAGGTTGGGTAGTTTACTAAGGGTGTCAACACGCACACACACATATGTGTATGTATACATAGTGGTATATCTGAATGTGTATGTGTGTGCGTGCGTGTAATTTTAAGCAAATAATATAACATTATAATAATACGAATGGTTGATTCCCCACGAGATGCTTCAATTACGACTAATTATTGATACTTCTGTAAATCCACATGTAAACTACCATCCCTACAGGCTATTTGTACATGCTGGGTACAAGTTTTGGTAAATTAAAATCTGATTTAAATTAACTTCCATCTTACTTAATTTATACTTCAATTTAATTTAATTTCAATCATCGGCATTGGCATACAACGTAGACAACAGCTTTAAAAATATCGATGTGATACCGATGGCTCCTGTGGTTCGTGTAACTTTGAACGAGTCGTGGCCAAACTGCGAACCACAGAACATTCTGAATAGTATAATAAATAAATAAATGCGCCCTTTTAAAGCCTAGCCAGGCTCATGGGACCGGTTTCCCGGTTTCTATGGCGTATGTGTTCCCCAGCAGGACGGGACGCCAGTCCATCGCAGCGTTACTCATTTTTGCCAGCTGAGTGGACTGGAGCAACGTGAAATGAAGTGTTTTGCTCAAGAACACAACGCGTCGCCCGGTCCAGGAATCGAAACCACACTCTTACAATCATGATGCTGACACCCTAACCACTAAACCACGCGCCTCCACTCTGAATAGTATGCCTAACGAAAAATCAGCTTGAAATATTTTGTTTTACTGTAATGCAACCCTCCTGACGATGATCCATGTCTCATGCGACCCGCTTCTCGAAAAAAGGGTTACTCATGTCTGCTTTAAACATTGGTTGTTTGTCATAGAAAGTTGTAAACTACATTCAAAGGAATTAGTGATTTTTGTCTCAGAATTCTGGTGAACTCCGAATTCCACACTCTTACCCCACCAATCAAAATTATATTTGTCTGTGATGGCGCTTTAACCGCTTAAGAAACAAAACAAAACAAATAGAATAATTAAATACATTTTTTAATTCAGTCAGCTAATGAAATCGTAACGCGACACAAGCAACAAGAAACAAACAAAAAGAAACAAACAAAAGAAGTCTCCTGATGAATGCCTCAGATCTTTTCAAAAAAATTAAGCTTAGACTGTAACTTCAAAAGAGTCACGGCTGACTGAGACAAAATTATTTGTGACTCACTCATAACCGAAATTTTATTTGTCTGTATAATGAACCAGACAACAAGAAAACAAATCTTTATCCTGTACAGATCCTCAATTTCCTGACTCTGCTACTCAATTGAAATAGAAACATAGCCTCGAGAACAGTGAGTGTAGTGTGGGGAGGAATCAATGAAAACGATTTGAACATCGTCAAAAAATTTCATCGCCAAAATGAACGAACGTAGAAGCATTTTTTGGACTGATTTAAAAGATCATTTTTCCAATAATGGATTTATCAGATTTAATATAATAACGGTTTCAAATTTTGGAACAAAGCCAGCAATTGTAAGGGAGGGTGTAAGTCAATTACATTCACCCCAAAAGGATGAAAGGTCATGTCGACCTCGGTGGAATTTGAGCTCAGAACGTAGATAGACGAAATGGCGCTAAGCATTCTGTCCAGCGTGCTAGCAATTCTGCCAGCTCGCCCCCTTAATTGTACAACTGTAATAATAATAATTAGAGTGTGAAATTTTTTTACTTTGTTTTGTCTTTGGTCAGTAAGTGTTATTTCCTACTTGCCTTTATCTAGAAATAAAAGGAAATTACAATTATACCCTTCAAACTTTGCATTTGTGATCTGAACATCAAAGTTTTGAAACCGTCCTGTTTTCCATTACGTTTGAAACAGATTCAGCGCAGAGTTGCTGAAACAGAAATCTCGTTCTAACAAACATTCTGCTCAATTCCACGGATTTGCTTATCAGCGGCTTGACCATAATCACTTGCTGGAGTAGGGGGGGAGCATCATAGCCAAGTTTTGAGAGGGTTTCTCTGGGATTTGAATAAGTGTAACAAATGTAAAGTTTGAAGGAAATATTAGCCATTTTTCATACTTTGAACGAGTCGTGGCCAAACTGCGAACCACAGAACATTCTGAATAGTATAATAAATAAATAAATGCGCCCTTTTAAAGCCTAGCCAGGCTCATGGGACCGGTTTCCCGGTTTCTATGGCGTATGTGTTCCCCAGCAGGACGGGACGCCAGTCCATCGCAGCGTTACTCATTTTTGCCAGCTGAGTGGACTGGAGCAACGTGAAATGAAGTGTTTTGCTCAAGAACACAACGCGTCGCCCGGTCCAGGAATCGAAACCACACTCTTACAATCATGATGCTGACACCCTAACCACTAAACCACGCGCCTCCACTCTGAATAGTATGCCTAACGAAAAATCAGCTTGAAATATTTTGTTTTACTGTAATGCAACCCTCCTGACGATGATCCATGTCTCATGCGACCTGTTTTCCATTAAGCGATGGTAACAGTTGCTGCTCAAGGACAAAAATCGTGTTACGCAGTGTTATTATTATGTTTGCTTCGATATTAAGATTGAAAAACTCGACCTTGTATGTAAAAATAATTTGGACCTCGGTTTGAACCCCCTTTTGAACACGCGCACGCGCGCATACACACATACGCACACACATACATACTTATACACCTAGCGGACTCATGATTGACTAAGACCACTATTTATATTCAGTTAAGTTCGTGTAAACGTTTCGAGAGTTCAAGGAGTTCCCATGCGTTTTGTTTTTGAGTGGATTGTGTTGCACAGCATTGAACCCACTTTTCCGTGCAGTCAATTATAAAACTAGCGGAAGGTGGTGAGCTGGCAGAAACGTTAGCACGCCGGGCGAAATGCTTAGCGGCATTTCGTCTGCCGTTACGTTCTGAGTTCAAATTCCACCGAGGTCGACTTTGCCTTTCATCCTTTCGGGGTCGATTAAATAAGTACCAGTTACGCACTGGGGTCGATGTAATCGACTTAATCCTTGTGTCTGTCCTTGTTTGTCCTCTCTGTGTTTAACCCCTTATGGATGGTAAAGAAATAGGTATTTCGTCTGTCTTTACGTTCTGAGTTCAAATTCCGCCGAGGTCGACTTTGCCTTTCATCCTTTCGGGGTCGATAAATCAAGTACCAGTTGCGTACTGGGGTCGATCTAATCGACTTCCCCTCCTAAAAAAATTCGGGCCTTGTACCTAGAGTAGAAAAGAATTATAAAACTAGCGGCAAAACAGAGGTCGAGACGACTAGAAACCAACTACTTTAAGGTTTTTTCATACGAGCTTACCTTCTCCTAGTAGAAAGTTCTAAGGAGAACTAGATATCCTTCACTGCCAGTGGTCCTCATGCTAATTTAACCCATTGCTGAGACCCCAAAAAATGTTACTACTAGGTCAGCGTAGACCTGAGAACAATGGTGCTTAAGAGGTAGTTCAAAACCCTGGAACTCCTGTGTCAGGGCCCCACTACCGGTTGCAGTATAAATTCATACTCAGGACACATACTTATCCATCCATCCATCCATCCATCCATCCATCTATCCATCCATCCATCCATCCATCCATCCATCCATCCATCCATCCATCTATCAATCCATCCATCCATCCATCCATCCATCCATCCATCCATCCATCCATCCATCCATCCATCCATACAACAAATTTGCTCAAAAACCTAGAAATACTCGATTTCATGGAGAAAGACTAAAAAAAACTGATGCTGATTCTCCAAATACAATCTATTAATGGCACAGTGGAGATTTGTGAAGCATTCCAAAAATTCTCCATCTGAGATTCTTATGTGAATAGATGCACACACCTGGGTCTATGTATCGACAGTTCAACCAACACACCAACTCAACCACATGCTTACAGACACCGAGAACTCCCGAGAACTAAAAAAGTCTTGTTGCTTTGTTAGCGACCGGCTTGAATTTTCTCAAGAAGAACTTAAATAAACTCAAAGAAAAATCATCTATCCATCCA
>NC_043011.1:23374952-23389952 GCF_006345805.1 Octopus sinensis | reverse complement strand
TTTTTTTAATCGTTGACTCATTGTAGACATTTTTAGAGAGTTACTTCCCTTATATAATAGCGAAAAAATGCATTAAAATGGAAAAAAATGATGGTAATTTTTTTTTAAATCGTAGACTCATCGTAGACGCGCCCTAATACCCAGAATGGCTCGATATGAATCACGACTGTAAGATACCCGGTTTTGGTTAAACTGCACCGCAAAATGTGGGAGTAGTTAGGAATCTAAATCGTAGGAGACAGACACTCAACTTCACTTTTATATATAAAGATAAGCACCAAGCATAGAGCAGGCTACAGTAAGGTAGCCGCACAATTTCGTAACAGTGCTATTTCTACGTACATAATAATACAGTACCTTAACCCCAAAATGTTGTCCTGTTCGTGAAATACTAGAGTCGACTTTTATACGAGGTCTATGGAAAATTCCCAAATTTTGGGCCCAAAATAGGAGCTTGACTTTTATAAGAGATCGACTATTACACGAGTATACATGGTAGTTATGTGTGTATGTATGTGAATATATGTGTATGTGTGTATGTATGATTGTGTATACCTCTTTGTTTGTTTCTGCGTATGTGTGTATGTAGTGTGTGTGTGTGTGTGTGTGTGCGTGTGTGTGTGTGTGTGTGTGTGGAGAAGCATATTAATGTAGAAACACCAACATTTGACAAATGTTCGTGGCTGAGTAAAGAACTATAGCTTCTGGGTAGTTGCTCGACCTACTTGTTTGTGCATGTGTGTATAGGCACAGACTCACACACACATACCTATTTATATATATTGTTTATTTCGAACTCAAATATTTACCTGTAATCATCTCACATCGTCCCTGATGAAGGGATATCCATAATATCCTAGAAACAGCTGTAAGATAATATCTATATTTTTTTCCTTATAAATGTTCTGAAAACTCACAGTCTTGGTTTTGTTATCTCATTTTGTCTTATGTGTATATATATATATATATATATATATATATATAGTATACATTTAAACACAAGAGAAATTACCTATAACAGGCAATTTCTACACGCTAGGAGACAATCAAAACGACCGAAAAGCCACAAAATATAAGCAATTTCAAAGGGAATGAAAATGTTTTTACTGTTATACCTATAGGTTTCGGATTTTTTAGTAAATAAGATAATTTACTCGGCAAATCCTCATCAGTAACCGAGCCATCCAAGACTAACTTATAATCATGAGACCAATAGCACATGTCTCATCTTTATCTGTTATAATATTTTAAAAATCCACTACGCAAGCGCAGTTTCAGTCGGCCTTAAATAAAAAAATATGCCGAAACGAACTTTCAAAAGCTATTATCGATACTTAGATATCTATATAGGGTAATAAATTTTTACAAATTTCACTACCAGTGGCCTAGTATGTATAAAAAGTCAATAGACGACATATTATTCAATATAACATAGTGCACATTTAAACACAAAAGGTTACTGAAGAGAATTTGCTTAGTAAATTATCTTATTTACTAAAAAAATCACTGTAAAAACAAGGTAAAAGTTTTTTTTTTCATTCCCTTTGAAATTGCTTATATTTGTGGTTTTTCGGTCATTTTGACTGTCTCCTAGCGTGTAGAAATTGCCTGTTATAGGTAATTTCTCTTTGCGTACACTATTTTATATTGATTTTATATTGAATAATATGTCGTCTATTGACTTTTTATACATGCTAGGCCACTGGTAGTGAAATTTGTAAAAATTTATTACCCTATATATATATATATATATATATATATATATATATATATATATATATATATATGTTTATTTCTGTGTTCCTTTCTGTCGAAGAGTTGTAGGCTCGAAACGTAAAAGACTTTCTCACTTCCCGTGCGTTAAACTAATACATCTGCTTGTTGTTTAAACACTCCCCGTCTTCGTCTTTTTTTGTAAATTCTCACTATATATATATATATATATATATAATATATATATACATATATATAATTTAAGAACAAACATCGAATTCAGGTTAACGAACTTTATATATCCATGCTTCTACACTTCATTACATATAAATGATACCATGACTTTCAAATGTCAAAAAATCATATATAGAGAAATATAAAATACACAGGACCTGCCCAGAAAACGTTTATAATAATCGACTAAAAATTATCTAAACAAAGGTTATCACAGTAAGTAAAACGACTAAAAATTTAAAGAGAAAAGTATATAAAATAAAATTATACCCAACTATGAAAATTATATATATAAAATGTAAAAGTCAATATAGTCGTAGTCCATGATAATTGCAGGAGCATGATATGACTCCAATCGGGTAACTAATCCACATTTTCGCGAATCATTCCAAAAGGTAATTTAACATCTAACATCTATGGCCATTTCGGGAGTTCATTGCCGTTGCCTCCATGCACGCTATACGCATCTTAGGCAATGACCCTCTCGTCAGGATGAACAGAGTTTCAAAAGGTTGCACACTATTTTATATACTTTTCTCTTTAAATTTTTTGTCGATTTACTTACTGTAATAATCTTTTTTAGATAATTTTTAGTCGATTTTTATATACGTTTTTTGGGCAGGTCCTGTGTATTTTATATTTTTTATATATGATTTTTATCTGGTGTTTCTTTTTTCTTTTACATTTGAAAGCCATGGTATCATTTATACGTAGTGAAGTGTAGAAGCGTGTATATATAATGTTCGTTAACCTGAATTCGATGTTTGTTCTTAAATTATATTATTGATATGTGTCTCTGGCTCAATATCATTTGAGCGCTTCTCTCCTGCAGTCCTATATACATTCATCTTATCCAATCGAGAGCAACGTAATTTATAATTTACTTTTTGTTATATATATATTCCACACCCAAGAGATCTCAAAATGAGATCAGTTCTGGCCGGTGCCTCGTGTGAGACACACAGACTCAGTAACTTTACTGACGTCCTCCTTAAACCTATTCTCCGACATATACGGAGCTTTATAAGGGATGATCTAAATTTTTTAACCATCTCCCGAACAAAACCAGCAAGTAACAAACTTCTACACCTCGATTCCTCACGAATACGGAATAATAGTGATACAATGTTGGCTGGAAAAGTTCCCAAATGATATTCCTGACCGAATCGAAGAAGAATTCATCGTTGAAGGAATAAAATTCATCTTACAGAAAAACTTCTTCAACTTCAACGAGAACACTTATAGACAAAAATCTGGCACGGCGATGGGAACGATGGTAGCCCCTACTTTTGCCAACCTTGTCATGGCATTCTTAGAAGTCCAAATATACGAACATCGCAAGACTGAAATTTGGAGACAACTTCCAAAAATACTTACTCACCAACTGAAAACGCTACCTGGATGACTGTTTCATTCTGTGGCCACATAACCTTGAACAACTCTCAAAATTTAAAAACTTAACCAACAGCATTAACCACAGTATCCAGTTCACAGTGGAATACAGCCACAAACATCTTCCTGGACATCTTAATCATAAAAAGAGATACTGAAATTGAAACCAACGGACTCAAAACAATATCTTCTATTCTCCTCTTGCCACCCAAAACATACTAAAATAAATATACCGTTTAACTTAGCAAGAAGAATTTTCACGATTGCATCAAATCCCGAAACCCGAGAAAAGCGACTCCAAGAACTTAAAACACATTACTAGCTAGAAAATACCCGGCCAGTCTAATCAAAAACGGAATAGAACGTGCAAAAATGATAGACATTCAAGAGTTTCGGAAAACAAGAAAGCACCATGACACACTCAAAACTTTATCTTACGTATCAACACACAGTCCGAGGAACAGGGAAGCATACAACGTCATCCACCAAAACTTACCCCTCCTTACGAAAGACTTGCGAATGAAAAAGGCACTGGAAACATATAGGATTATCAAAAGCAAGAGACAACCGCAATCCCTAAAAAAATTACTCACCAGTGCCAAATTACCTACCAAAAATACAACCCCACTAGCCAAAAAGTGAAACCGCTCTAACTAGGGAACTTGCATCTTCCTCTTAGAGGGCTCAACATACAAATTTAAGTCAGGTCAAACATTTACCTGTGCTTCGAAGAACTTAATCTATGTCCTCAAGGGTGTGGTGGAGACTACATTGGTCAAACTAGTTTAACCTTGAGGGACTGACTAACGGTGCACAGGCAACAAATCCGGGACCCCACGACTAGGAAAATTCCCATAAGCAAATACCTAGACCAATGCCCTGTAAACATAAATTCGAAATGCCAAATCTTCCCTCTCTATCAATGTACCGCAAACACTTCAACACGATTCCGTTTGAATAAGGAAAGCATCCCTTAGAAAGAAGAAAAACACTAAAGGGAAAAAGAAAAAAAAAGACTCAATTTCTCCACACACACACAAACAACAGACAATTTTAAAAACTTTAGTAACAGTCTTCCACGCGGTTTTTGAAACCGCAACTCCAAATCACCACCATACAATAACACGTACAAACACCGGTTACCGACATCACCTATCTCTCGACCAATGAAATTTTACAAACACCAGTTGCTGACGTCACCTAACTCCAGAGTAATGAAATTTTATCTCCGATAGAAACCGAATTTCAGCATATACAACAAAATTACCCTTTAAGAGAATCAAACAACCAGAACGGTTGATGACTGTTCCCCACAGGGAAACCAACCAGGCAGAACGGCAACCTTGACCACCGGAAAAATAAGACGTCACCAGTATTTTAACGAATCAAAAATCAAATCCGCTCGCGGAAAAAAATTATAAATACAGCGGATTCCAAAACACACCGTTTCAAGCGAAAATTCCTCCAACGACGGAAAGAGAATCATAGAAATTGTAAACCAAATCCCTTTTTTGACTATCTTTATTTCTCCCTTGTTTTTCTCCTGAAACTTTGATAATATTTATTTCTTGTCGATAACTACTAACACTAATAAACTTTGTACATTTAAACAAGTTGATGGACAGTTTTTATATTATCGACTGTTATGAACATTTAAACTTGTCAACATTGAAACTTTTAAACATGTTTTTCTAATTCATAATTCTGAATTATTACCATTGATAAACGCAAAATATTGTTGAGTTTGATATATATGTAAATAAATTTATATTAAACAATTACAAGTTTTTCAAATTTAGGTGCATTTTCAACAACAAATTTGCCTATATATATATATATATATATATATATATATATATATATATATATATATATATATATATATAAAAGTTGAAGGGGATAAATGTTTTTATTTCTCCTTTAGTTTTCAGAATTACTACTATTTTGCGGTTTGAGTTTAGCTGCTCTTTCAAGTGAGTTGAACGGCCTGTCAGGGTCATTCCTTAATACTATTGTTGTATATATATATATATATATATTATATATATATATATATCAAAATAAGCAACAAGGATATCCAGAGGTAATGCAGTACGATCGTTTCATGCGACTCCATTTAATTGAACAATGAGATCATTGCATCAATTTAAAATGTAGAGCAATCTTCAGCTGCACAACTGTGATGTTGTTGGTAAAGCATGTTCTTTGTCTATCTCCTTATCCTCATGGAGATTTTGGGTAAAATTATACTAACGTGTCCTTTAAATTTAATTAAATTCTATGTTTTTGTGCAGCTGAAGATTGCTCTACATTTTAAATTGATGTAATGATTTCATTGTTCAATTAAATGGAGTTGCATGAAACAATCGTACTGCATTACCTCTGGATATCCTTGTTGCTTATTTTGATTTTAATCACCTTATTTTGAAATTGTATGGATAATACCATACTAAATTCTGGTGCCTCAACTTAAGTACCATATTCAACTGAACCTATATATATATATATATATATATATATAATATATATATATATATATATATATATATATATATATATATACGTATACACACACATACACACACACACACACATATATATATGCTCATAAACAGACACTCATACATAAATATAAATATATTCATATGCATACTCATACATGCTTGTACATAGACACACTCCTCTCTCCCTCTCACAGACGCACGTATGCATATACTCGCACTTGCTCTTACATATTCACACTCATTCAGTAAATACAGAGCGCCTAAGAAAATGCTTTGCTGCTCAGGCTTTTCACGTTCTGAATTCTCAGGCACGGATGATTGCTCTGTCCCAGTTTAAGTCGAATAACCACATCTAATCTACAGTTTCTCTCTCTTTCTCTCTCTCGCCCCATCCCATTCTCTCTTTCTTTCTTTCTTTCTTTCTTTCTTCTTTTTCTTTCTTTCTTTCTTTCTTTCTTTTTTTCTTTCTCTCTCTCTCTCTTTCTTTTTCTCTCTCTCTCTTTCTTTCTCTCTCTTGCGCCCTATCCTCTTTTCTCCCTCTTTCTCTCTCTCTTTCATACACACTCTTACACACAAACTCACCGACTCGCACGCACAAACCCTCCCCATGTGCACATGTACTAACCGAGATACCAAGCGTTGCCTCGAGTATAAACTCAGAAAGTTTTCCACCTCAAATATTTGCGAACTACTCCAATGAGCTTCAGACTCAAGACACCCTCTGACGTTATCTGTGTGTGTGCATGCGTGTGTGTATGTAAGAGGTGCACTCCGTCTGTTACGATGACGAAGGTCCCAGCTGATACGATCAACGGAACAACTTGCTCGTGAAATAAATGTGCAAGTGGCTGAGCACGCCACAGACACGTGTACCCTCAACGTAGTTCTTACAGATTGTGACAAGGCTGGCCCTTTGAAATATAGGTACTTCTCATTTTTTGCCAGCTGAGTGGACTGGAGCAACGTGAAATAAAGTGTCTTGCTCAAGGACACAACACATCATCTGGAATTGAACTCACGACCTTACGATCGTGAGTCGAATGCCCTAACCACTGAGCCACGTACCTTCACTGTGTATGCATGTATGTATGCATGCATGCATGTATGTATGTATGTATGTATGTATGTATGTATGTATGTATGTATGTATGTATGTATGTATGTATGTATGTATGTATGTATGTATGTATGTATGTATGTATGTATGTATGCATGCATGCATGCATGTATGTATGTATGTATGTATGTATGTATGTATGTATGCATGCATGCATGTATGTATGTATGTATGTACGTATGCATGTCATTCAGTTTTATTTCAAGATTTCTTGAAAGATCTGGTTTCTAATGTCCCTTCATCGGAATTTCAACAACATCAACAGGGTAGTTTTGCATGTATGTATGTATGTATGTAGTATGTATGTATGTATGTATGTATGTATGTATGTATGTATGTATGTATGTATGTATGTATGCATGTCTGTGTGTATGTATGTATGTGTGTGTGTGTATGTATGTATGTATGTATGTATGTATGTATGTATGTGTGTGTGTATGTATGTATGTATGTATGTATGTATATGAGAGTGGGCTGAGAAGTCCATAGGCTGACTATGAAGGAGTGATGCTAGAGCTATGAAACCTTGCATTCATGAATTTAAGACTGCATTGTTTCGTTCCAGGCAAACTGACACCTGACTGTTCAAAGAAGACTTCAAATGTAGCTAGTAGCAAACTTCTCTTGAAAATGGACAAAATTTGGCATCGTGGTGTTATCAAGTACCTGCACAAAAGGGGTTCAGCCTCCTAGGACATTCATGCCAACCTGGTTACTACATTAGGTGATGACGCTCCAGCTTTATCAACAGTGCAAAAGTGGGCAGCTGAGTTTAGTAGCGGAAAGGAGAATCTCCAAGATGACCCAGTCGAAGGTTTCTGCTCTGTGGGTGCCACGTTTTCTGATCGAAAGCGCACCAGACTGATCACTTCACGGAAAAAATATGTCATTGTTAAAGCAAGATCCAGCTGGTTTCCTTGAACGTTTCCTAACGTTCATCACTTGGCTTCGTCACTTTGAATCAGAGACAAAGAGACAATCCAAGGAGTGGAAGTACCCCATCCTCACATGTTCCAAAGAAGGCCAAGTTCATTTCCTCTACAGGGAAGCTGATAGCCACAGTTTTCGGGGGTGCAAACGACATTGCGAATTTTGACTATTTTCAAATGGGCCACATCGTCAATAGTGAGTACTATGCCAACTCGCTGAGGCAATTATAAAAAGTTATCAAGACCAAATGCCTAGGAAAACTGACGAAAGGGATCTTGTTTCATCAGCAGGACAATGCTGCAGCACATAAGTCCTTGGTTTCAATGGCTGCTGTGCATGACTGGGGCTTTGAACTGGTTGATCATCGTCCCTATCCTCGGAGGATTACTCTTTTTTACCAGCTAAGTGGACTAGAACAATGCGGAATGAAGCGTTTTGTTCAAGAACACAACGTATCACCAGATCCAGGAATTTAAGCCAAAATCTCACGGTCTTCAGCACAACACCCTAACCACTAAGTCACGCATCCCACCTATATATATATGTGTGTGTGTGTGTGTGTGTGTGTGTGTGTGTATGTGCCTGTGCGACGAAAACGCAGTAACGCAGATGACGCCTTGGTAGCCATAAGTGGTGAACGTGCTTTGCAGGCACACTACATAGGAAACTATCGAAACATGGTTTGGATACTGCATTTTCATGTCCCCTTTCTAACCTTAATTTTACAATATATATATATATATATATAATATATATATATATATATATATATATATATATATATAATATATATATATATATATATATATATATATATATATATATGAACTACAGCCGCCACGGAATCAAAACTGGCTTTATAATTTGTATCAGGCTTCGCTAACAGTGTTAGGTCCATATGTAGACATGAACAGACACTAACACTTTCTTGGCTATACTACCTTTGATCCAACAGAATATCCAAGATATGGTAGCTGGAGAAGGAGAGCTACACCAGCTCTCGAACAGTACTTATTACAACTGAGCAGGCTGGAGCAATATGAAATAAAATGCTTTGCTTAAGACTATAAGGTGCCACTCGATCAGAAACTCACGACCTTGAAATCATGTCCCCCAAAATACACACTCACACACGCTCATGTAAACAAACACGCACACTCACATACACATACACATACTTACGCACACATACGCATGTCAAAGACCCTCCAAAAACTAGAAACCACCAGTTAATTATTATTGTAGCCTAATAAGATTAATCATGACGTTAATGAAGCAATACCAATATATGTAATCATCCTAAACCGTTAACCCCAAAACATATTCAATCTTACGAGACTGAAGGACAACTCAGAATGAGACTCCAACGCATAAAAGGTTCACAAAGAAGCATATCAAACATACGTTCCCATCTTCAGCTGTCCAACGAATATCACAATTGTTTCGACATGTAGGCAGTGTTATTTAATCCGGTGTGCGTATGTACACGCTTGAGCTTGTGTATGTTTTTATGTATAATTGCATGTATCATATGGTCGAAACTTCGAACTGTTGTAACTTAACGTTTCATTCCGTTACTGATCAAATGACAACTCTCAAAAGAGTATTCTTACTAGACTAGAGTACCCGGACCTTCAATAATGATGGAGTTATTGTTGAAAATGTTACCCGATGAAAATTGATGTGTAGAAAATGTAGAAGTAAATAAAAATGCCAAAATAATAGGAAAATAAGAAAATTAAATTTTCACTCCCAAAATATTATGCAGGTATGATTCACTGCAGAAGTTCACGAAGAACAGCATTTCTTGTATAGAGATGAGGAGGTACTAACATACCTTGGCCTTCTGAATTTTGAATCTGTAATTTCAAAGTGTTCCAAACCCAAACCCAGATCAAGTCATTTCACAGCATAGACTACAAATAAGGCGATAGATCGTACGTTAAAGCAGTGTCGAAATTTCTTATGACTGTTGCACTGCCGGGCGAATCATCAGAATTTATGACTATTAAAACAGGAGATAATGAAGATAGCAGAATGAACTTCCGAATACAAAAAAGAAACACGACAGCTCCAGTAAGTGAGGGGAGACCTTGTTTGAAAATTTAGGGAGAAAGATTTTTATTGGTCTCAGTGGAAAAAAAAATCAAATCAAACTGAAGTGCCATTGTTCTATGGTATGGCAGCGACTTAGCTCAAAAGAATTGTTCGGATTATAATAATGATGAAGAAATCTCTTATAAATGTTGCGATGCACTGCGAATCATCAAACTTTATGAATATTAAAACAATAATTAAGCATTAAGAAAGCAGACTGAACTTTCAAATACAAAAGACAAACAGAACAACAAAATCAAGACGCTGCTGTAGTAAGAAAGTAGAAACGCTGTTGGATAATTTAGAAGACTTTAAACTGATTCATTAAGCATCATGAGACAAATAAACACAATATAAACTGAACGACTCCAGCTTGTGACGAATGATATAGAAAGTAAGTCTTATAAAGTGGAATAAAATCAACAGCTTCAGACGACAAAGAACTACAAAAAAGTATATATACAAAGACACGTAGCGTATTACATATATCGATATTTAAGAAAGACTCGCGCCATTCGCAAGCATTGGTCTGTATAGAGATGACACTCGAGCCATTTCCAGTTTGGCGAATGGGCATACATTAGACAGCTTAAAATGAAAAAATGTTATGGAAACTTTCAGATCCCTCGGCTTGGAATTTACTATAGGTCTTAGTTAATTTCCTTGATGTCACTCTATATCATAGCGAATGTCCGTAGCCTAGTGGCTAGGGTCTTGCAGTCATGATTGTAAGATCCTGTTTCGATTTCCGGACCGGGTGGTGCGTTGCGGTCTTGAGCTAATTACCTCTTTTCACCTTGCCCCAGTTCACTCAGCCGTAAATGACTAACTCTGCGATAAAGTGGCGTCCCTTTCATGGGATAATATTATGTTCTCGGTCACTTATACGCCGTGGAAACCAGGTAACCGACCCGATCAGAAAGTACTCGCTTTATATTATAGTACTAATTCTTTTACATTCTTTAGGAAATCCTTATGGAAAGCTCACATGTATAAACGTAGGATGATGTCACTCAGTTTTCAAAAGCCTCGTGAATGGCGTTAGCAGAACAATTTTCAACCAATCATCCAGTAAAGAGATCTTCGATAATCTCTTACTACAACGACGCCTTCGAGGTTAATCGGTTAAAAAATTCTGCCTGTGATTTCATCTGGTGTACAATCAAGATAACACGGCGCGGGAAGATCATCAAGTTTGCACACTTTTTTCGCTCAATATTAGGTCCAAAATCTTCCTAAGTTTCATATACTGCCATTTCTCACAAGAACACAAATTGTTCAGTAGGTATGCAGTTAAAACATCTATTGGCTACATACCTAACATGAAACAAAGTATATCATACACATTTTAATCCAACTATTGAGGAGAATAATTCTTTTTAAAATAAACCCGCCACATTAAATTATCTAAATCAGTAGATTCTAAAACAAACAAAAAAAAACCTACACAACATTCTTAACATTTCTCGTTTAAATAAAAATTACAAAAACCGTGAGCAAGAAACAAATGGTAGGAAATGTTCAGAAAATAATAACAATACCACCAACCACTAGCATCATCACCACCACTATCATCACCTCCATCACCGCCACCACAATAGCTATCATCATCGACGTCGCCAACAATAACAATAACCGTAATTTCTTTATTTGCCACAGCAGTGATGGGTAATTGTTACAAGGACAAGTAACAATTATAATAATCTATCAATGCTAAAGATGTTAAAGGAGTATCAATAATAATCAGAGCGCCATGATTGGTCAAGGACACATCCCCACCCACGTAATCTTGCCAGAGCTCTCCACTTACAATGCAAACAATAGTTCCTGCTATTCGTGACCTACATTTTGCACAAAATGCTTTGAATTGAAAAGTACAACTGATGCATTACTGCCTCATGCAATACTTACTCCACAAAATCGCCACGCAATAAAATTACAAAACACAAATAGCACATATTCTATGAGAAATATTAACCAACACAACTTTCTCTACTTCAAAACAGTTAACACCAGCGATTCTCAAACTTTTTTTATTGCTGTGGAAACTTGAAATAGATTCCACGTCTTTAGAAACACCTACATAAAACCTTTTCTTTTCTTTTTTTTTTTTTTGCACGTTGTTATTAATATTTTTCTTTTTCTTCATAAAGTTAAATTTCATACGAAATGAAACAGATCACAATACTATTTTTGAAAGTTTACCAATACTAAATCCATCAGATGCAAGAAAGCTTAAGAGAGATTCTGTTTTAACGGAACTGCAATTCCCAATAAAGAAGTTATTTTACTTAAGGGTTGTTTTATTATTAGGTTGTAGGATAAATTCGTACGTATTTTTTCACTTAGTTTAATCCTTGCTTTTCATCAGTCATTTTAACAAATCAGTCAATAATATATTCTCTTTCCCTGTTCACGGCTTCTTGCCAATAGCTTGTCAATACTTTGAAGGTATTGACCTGCAGAATTCATCTAGCCACGTTTCAGCTCTACGTCAGTGTTGAACGAAACGCCGCGCACATTGTTGGAGACCGACCAAGAAAGTAGAAAATTTGAAGGTGCTTGCATCAGAAGAATATGGTGGGTGCGGTAGAACTTCCAAACCAAGCTCTTGAATAGCATTTTTAGTCAAGTTAGCGACATGGGTGCGCGCGTTGTCGTGTTAAGGAAGCACGCCCTGTCGCTGGCTGTGCTGGTTCAGTTGGATTGCCTCGTTGAGCCGATGTATTTGCTGAAGTAAAGCTTTGCGCTGACTGTGTTGTTGTTTTCAAGCATTCAATGGAGTAGCCCTTCTCAATTTCACCAAACGCATCATTATCTTGCGTAGATGTAGCTCTGGCTTGGCTCGAGGTGTTGTTTGCCTGTCGGGACTTAGCCATTCTTTCCTCAGTTTCATACTGTCGTAAAACACCAAAACACCAATTTTCATCGCTGGTGAATCTGTGTTTGTGTCCACGAGGAACCTGGTATCGAGTGCTGGAGTTTGTCTCTTTTGCCCACAGCATGTGGAACCCACGCGTCGAGATTTTGGACCTCACCCATCGAGTGAAGGTCACGTCAACTGTATAATGAGTGGATTGGCGTGGAACCTTGAGGATGAACTCGATCCTCATTGAATTAAACAGGTCAGCTAGAATGCAAAGAGACTGTGAGGTCAAATCTCCCCATCTTGAAGCGTGAAAGCCATTTCTATACGGTTTTTTCAGTAAGAGAGCATTCTCCGTACACAACACAGTGGTTTTGGCAGCTTCGATGACTTGATTGAATGCGAAGAGAAGCAGGTGTTAAAACAGCTAATTTTTCCCCACTTGGCTCTCTATCGTCACATGTCCGAAAAGAGGCTAAATTTATTCAAAGTTCAACAACGATAAACAAAAGTTGTAGAGGAAGAATAGGGCTACAAAACCATGAAACATTACGATTAAAATATTCCTTGCCTTAATTCACATTTCAGTAGGATAAAAAAAAAAAAAAAACGAATTTATCTGACAACCTAATAGCCTCAGACGCCAAAAATTTTGAATATAGAGAATTGAACACAAAGATAACTAAAAAGAAATTCATTTGCATATAATTGACTTGTTTATAAGTTTTTCTCGCAGAACATTTAGCAACCTTTTAAGAAACCCTTCCTCGATTGGGAAATGCTGTTTGCTTAGTCACAACCGAATAAAATAGCATGACCCAAACAACAAATAGCTTACGAAGGTAAGTAAAAAAATAATGCAATTTTTATTTGCATAACTTTTTAATTCTAACGTGTATATATGGCAGTGATCCAAAAAGTAAAGTAAATAAAAATTGCATTTCGCTCCCACTCACACCTCATATATAATAGTCGCAACCAAGATTCCACAACTCAATTTCTTTATTGCGGCATATAGCATGAAAAAAGAGGGGACATTACAAAGACAGACAACACAAAACATGAGGTACATAAAACAAATAGTGAAATACGAAATGAAAGATTCCACAACTCAGCTCATGCAACACATTGTACACAACCACCACCTGGTACTACAATTTTTCAAACAACAACAAATCCCATTCTAACCGTCTTGAAACTATAACACTTCTACAGAAATAGCAACCAAGTCTCCTTCAAACGACACTCAACTTTGGGAAAAGAAAGAATACATTAGATAATGTAGCCGAAGACATACTTTTAAAATGATGGAATGGTCATAGCTGAAATGTCCTTCATTGAAAACATGTTAAATCAGAAATGACCTGGAGCTAAACAACAAGAATATAAACAAACAAACAAACATACAGTAAAATCACATCCATCCAATTATTCATCATCTCCAGCCACTATTCCTAGGGGGTCGTGGGTGTTAGAGTTCTCGAGCCTCTTTTCCATTGGGTCGTATCGGGAGCAACTCTCATTTCTAGCTGGATTCCCAAGCGTGGCCAACTGAGACAATGTACACAATCCAACCATCTCGTTCTTAGTCTGCCCCTAGGTTTCCTGCAAGTTGCTTCGGCTTGAAGAATTTGTCTTACGATTCTTCCTTGCGACATTCTAATCACAATTCGGCCATACCGGAATGTGACCTGTCGATGCGGAGAATTAGCGATTCAACCTGCACAAACTTCCTGACCACACGAACTACGCACTCTGTCGAGTAGCGTCGCTCCACAGACCTTTCAGAGGAACCTCATTCCGACCACCTGTCTTCGCGATCGTACTCTTTTGGTAGCCAATCCAGCATAACTGAGCCTTCAGCAACATTGACTCAACGCTTGTTGAATCAGCTGCCCAACACTTCTTGGTTTGTCACTCTATCCTATCAGCAAATGCCCATGATCCTGCGCAGTGCCCTTGTATTAAATTGTTCCAGGTGTTTGATGTGCCAGCGGTATGGAGTTCATGTGTCACATCCATAGAGACTACTACAGCCTTATAGACCTTGAGCTTTGTTGACAGTCTAATACCTTTCTGCTGGAGGACTTTCACTTTCATTCTTCCAAGTGTTTGGTTGGCTTTGTGGATTCAGGATGGGACTTCGC
>NC_043011.1:23334952-23369952 GCF_006345805.1 Octopus sinensis | reverse complement strand
GTAGAATTTCCAACCCTATCCCAGCCCAGTTCTCCATTTTGGATTTTTGGATTTCTAGGAGACTTCTAGGATCTTCCAGTACCACGGCTTTCACAACCCACCAGAAATCGATTTCTGGTGGTATGTTACGTATTTATATGTGGATCCCTCTCTGACCCAGATAGATAGGAATTAAAGTGACCACCGTTTTTAACGGGACAGTTGAGTGTTTTTGCGCTCATGATTCCGACTAGTATATGACCATGATGTAGCTGAACTTTGGGGCGTGGCAGGCAAAGCTGATATCCCCCCATATATTTTTCAGGCAGAGCTCGGCTTGGTTGGTGGTATTTTTTCCAGTCTTCTTATTTTCATGGACAGACATGTATCTGTACATGATTATTATTTTTTCGGTCACCTCTAGCAGGTTTTGAGGCTTCCTTTAAACGTTCTTCCTTATCTTTTAACGACATAATTTCAAACTTATTTGTCACTTTTGCGACGGAAACGTTATTTCTATTTGAACCTTCTCATTCTTTGTTCGAAATTTTACTGATTTGTGTAGTGGTCGTAGTGGTGGTGGTGGTGGTGGTGGAGATATTTTTCCTTGCACAGTTGGCTGCTGCTAGTTATATTTCGTGCTTCCTTGATCGAATTCTCATTACTCCTGATACTGCCACTGTGGTTGTTGTTGTTGTTGTCATCGCTGTTGCTTGCTACTCCTCCTGCTACTACCACTATCATTCACATCTCTTCTCATTCCCCCCTCTTGTTGACTCGCTGACAAAGACGACGACGCGATATTAAATTTCGCAAATTTTGAAAGGAAAATTAATTTTCTTTTCGTGTGATTTTCGCCCCACAGGAAAGAAATTATAATAGAATAACACTGTTAATCAGACCAATATCGTCTAGATTAACTTAATCACAAGTTATAACAATAAAATATAACAGTAACAATATTTTTAGGGGTAAACAAGGCACACACTTACGGAGCGCCGAAATGCACGCCCAGCTCTGGTTACAACAACAACAACAACAACAATAATCATAATAATAATAATAATATCGATGATGATAATAATGATGATAATAATAATAATAATAATAATAATAATAATAATAATAATAATAATAATAACAATAACAATAATAATGAAGATGATTTCTTTATTGATCATTGAGAAAAACATTAGGGACAGTACAGGACAAAACAAAGTATGTGTGTGTGTATGTGTGTCAGTGTGTCCTGTTGTGAGGGTTTTACGTGTAAACAAGTTTAACATAATGGGGGAGAAACAGAAAAAATGATTTCAAATTTTGGCGCACACGCGGTAATTTAGAGGCAGGGCGTAAGTCGATTACAACCCAGTGTTCAACTGGTACTTATTTTATCGCCACACACACACACACACACACACACACACACACACACACACACACATATATATATATATAAGGCGGCGAGCTGGCAGACTCGTTAGCACGCCGGGCGAAATGCGTAGCCGTATTTCGTCTGCTGTTACGTTCTGAGTTCAAATTCCGCCGAGGTCGACTTTGCCTTTCATCCTTTCGGGGTCGATAAATTAAGTACCAGTTACGCCCTGGGCTCGATGTAATCGACATAATCCGTTTGTCCCCTCTGTGTTTAGCCCCTTGTGGGCATTAGTGAAATACATATATATATATATATATATATATATATATATATATAAAACAGCGAACAACTGATGAAGGGTTGTTCTTTTTGTTTGTTTTGTTTTCCATTTGTGTCTTTCGTTGTTCGAAAGAATAGTTTATGTTCCATGTACTCGTGTTTCGTACGTTAAGTTGTACACGTTTCATGACGTCCTGTGCCCACATAAACATATATATATATATATATGTTTATGTATAAAATATAAATTAGAGATAAAACCACTATTATGCAACTCAAACAGTGATAGACATAAACCAAAACATAAATAACAAATAAAAAATATTTTTATAAAACATATAACTAGATCATAAAAAGCATAAAAATGAATAATCAATAATCAATATGATAAGATGAATAATCAATAATCAATATGATAAAGATGAATAATCAATAATCAATATGATAAGATGAATAATCAATAATCAATATGATAAGATGAATAATCAATAATCAATATGATAAAGATGAATAATCAATAATCAATATGATAAAGATGAATAATCAATAATCAATATGATTAAGATGAATAATCAATAATCAATATGATAGGATGAATAATCAATAATCAATATGATAAGATGAATAATCAATAATCAATATGATAAAGATGAATAATCAATATGATTATTCATTTTTATACTTTTGAGATCTAGTTATATGTTTTTGTAAAAATATATTTTATTTGTTATTTATGTATTGGTTTATGTCTATTACTGTCTGAGTTGCCTAATAGTGGTTTTAACTCTAATTTATATTTTATATATTTATATTGTGAAATTTGATTTAATACTAAATTCAATTTTTCCCTGTAAGTTTTGAGTTATGCTCCCTAATATATATATATATATGTATATATATATATATATATAATATATATATATATATATATATATATATATATATATATATATATATATAAAAGGAAATGAAGAAAATGCTGACAAATAATTGAAGTAATTTAAGTAATTTAATTAGGTGAAAGTTCTTTTTACCGGTTGCGCATTTGTTATGTTGCGCATATTTTGATCAGCATAACAAATGCGCAACCGGTAAAAAGAACTTTCACCTAATTAAATTACTTAAATTACTTCAATTATTTGTCAGCATTTTCTTCATTTCCTTTTTTATATATCACCACTCGTGTTCGACATCTCCCTTTTTTTAAATATATAATATATATATATATAATATATATATATATATATATATATATATATATATATATATATATATATATATTAGGGAGCATAACTCAAAACTTACAGGGAAAAATTGAATTTAGTATTAAATCAAATTTCACAATATAAATATATAAAATATAAATTAGAGATAAAACCACTATTATGCAACTCAAACAGTGATAGACATAAACCAAAACATAAATAACAAATAAAAAATATTTTTATAAAACATATAACTAGATCATAAAAAGCATAAAAATGAATAATCAATAATCATATGATAAGATGAATAATCAATAATCAATATGATAAAGATGAATAATCAATAATCAATATGATAAGATGAATAATCAATAATCAATATGATAAGATGAATAATCAATAATCAATATGATAAAGATGAATAATCAATAATCAATATGATAAAGATGAATAATCAATAATCAATATGATTAAGATGAATAATCAATAATCAATATGATAGGATGAATAATCAATAATCAATATGATAAGATGAATAATCAATAATCAATATGATAAAGATGAATAATCAATATGATTATTCATTTTTATACTTTTGAGATCTAGTTATATGTTTTTGTAAAAATATATTTTATTTGTTATTTATGTATTGGTTTATGTCTATTACTGTCTGAGTTGCCTAATAGTGGTTTTAACTCTAATTTATATTTTATATATTTATATTGTGAAATTTGATTTAATACTAAATTCAATTTTTCCCTGTAAGTTTTGAGTTATGCTCCCTAATATATATATATATATGTATATATATATATATATATAGATATATATATATATATATATATAGATATATATATATATATATATATATAAAAGGAAATGAAGAAAATGCTGACAAATAATTGAAGTAATTTAAGTAATTTAATTAGGTGAAAGTTCTTTTTACCGGTTGCGCATTGTTATGTTGCGCATATTTTGATAAGCATAACAAATGCGCAACCGGTAAAAAGAACTTTCACCTAATTAAATTACTTAAATTACTTCAATTATTTGTCAGCATTTTCTTCATTTCCTTTTTTATATATCACCACTCGTGTTCGACATCTCCCTTTTTTTAAATATATAATATATATATAATATATATATATATATATATATATATATATATATATATATAATATATATATATATAGGGAGCATAACTCAAAACTTACAGGGAAAAATTGAATTTAGTATTAAATCAAATTTCACAATATAAATATATAAAATATAAATTAGAGTTAAAACCACTATTATACACACTAGCAGAGATACCCGGCGTTGCCCGGTTACATTCAATTGAAGAATTAGACTTTTCTGTTATATTTTCTGAATGAACTGGAATATCTATGTTTCGAATGTCATCAAAATTGCAGATGTGGGTTATTTCCCTCTTTACACACCCTAAAAAAATTGTAAATGACCACTATACTGATACGTAACTGGACAGAAGAATTTACAATCTATAAATGTCTTTGAATAACCAGTCACTCATCTGGGAAGGCCTTAATCAATGTTACCATCTGGGGACTATGTGTGACCGAGTGATAATAAAAAGACTGAAAGGAGGTCTGCAATCAAATAACTTTACTCAACACTTTGCAACTGAATCAGTGGAGACAAAGATTCCTCTCATTTACTTAACAATTTATGCAGCACATTGCAGAAATCACAATGTAAGTGTATGTCAAAGCAAACTGTTACACTGTTGTACCATTGAATTAGAAATAATGCCCAACTTTTATGCTCGGGTAACCCTACAGCTTCCAAGAGCACAACTGTATTCGTTTTTACTTAGATAAAATGACGAAATTGTGGATGTTAAGTCCCCATGGAGGGGTCTTTCTAACTTTGTAAGAAGATGAAATTTTATGAATATTACTTCATTTGTGTCAAATATCTATGGTTAAAATTTCACCAACAGCAAAAATATATGAATTGTCATGGGGGTTTTGGCCCTTATGCTTAGAATATAATTTCCAAATTTCATAACGTACTTTTGACTTAGTTTTGGATCATAAAAGAAATGACTAAAATTTGGGAGTTAAGGCTCCCATTAGGGTGTTATATATATATATATATATATATATATATAGATAGATAGATAGATAGATAGATAGATAGATAGATAGATAGATAGATAGATAGATAGATAGATAGACACACACACACACAAAGATAAATTGATAGATACAACTGAGTGGGCAAGCAAAAATATGAGACATAGCCTAGTGCTTTTTTATGTTGATAAGCCTAGTACTTATTCTATTAGTTTGTTCTTGTGAAACCAGTAAGTTTTGTGGATGTAAATAAATGAACAGCAGTTGTGAAGCATTGAAACACAGACACAAAGACATACGCATACACTTACATATATATATATATATATATATATATATATATATATATATATATATACGATTGATTTGTTTCAGTTCCTGTCTACGAAATCCATATTTATTGTTGTTGGCATCCTTTTTGTCTCGGGAGACAATGGAGTTGCGCATAAAATAATCTAGTCTGGCTTTTACATTTCATGCCCTAATACATCTCCTGCTGTGGCTGTGTAGTCCTATCCTGGACAAACACTCCCTCTGGCAGGTGCCGCAAATGTAGCGAAGACTTTGCCTGGCTGGTTGTAATGTCATACTCTCTTGTTGACGTCTTTTCTTCTCTTTCCATTTCTCCTCTCCCTCTATGTCACTCCTTTGTGTTCCCTCTTTTACGGTACGTTGTTGCCAATCTCCACGGTTACTGGCAACTGCTTCCCAGTTGGTAATATTGATGTTGCAGGCATTCATATCCCTTTTGCAAACATCCTTTTATCGTAAGAACGGTCTTCCCACAGACCTAGTGCCCCTAGCAAGCTCTCCTTTGAGTATGTCCTTGGGGATTCTGCCATCTTCCATACGGCTAACATGTCGAAGCCATCTCATACTTCTTTGCGTGAGGAGTGTAAACATGCTTGGTATTCCTGCTTACTTGAAGACATCTTTGTTGGGGACATGATTCTGCCATTTGATGCGAAGGATTTTCCGGAGGCAGCGCAGGTGAAAGATATTTAGGCGACGTATGGCGTCGTATGGCGTGTGTATGGCGTCCAAGTCTCACTTCCATACAGTAGAGTGCTAAGTACACATGCCTGGTAAATCTTCATTTTTGTGGTCTTGGTCAGCTTATTGTTGTCCCATGCCCGTTTGGAGAGTTGGGCCATCACAGCAGCTGCCTTACCAATGCGTATATTGAGCTCAGTATCAAGGGATAGGTTGTAGGTGACGGTAGAGCCCAGATAGGTAAACTTCTCCACCTCCTGTAGTCTGTGGTCTCCAATATGTATGTTTGGTATGGTCGATGTAGCCTGACCCATGATGTTGGTCTTCTTGAGGCTGATAAATAAGCCAAAGTTGCCACATGCTTGCTCAAAACAGTTGATGAGCCTTTGTAGGGCTTCTTCTGTGTGTGATACCAGAGCGGCATCATCAGCAAATAGCACCTCCTTGATCAGGACGCTTCTGATTTTGGTCTTGGCACGCAGACGCGAGAGATTGAACAGTTTCCCATTACTTCTACTGTGCAGAAACACTCCATCATCAGATGTCACAAAGGCATGTGACAGCAGCAGCGAGAAGAAGATGCCAAATAATGTAGGAGCAAGGATACAACTTTGCTTTACCCCATTTTATATTTGGAGGGCGGCTGATGTTGAACCATTGTGCTGTATGGTGCCTTGTATATCATCATGGAAAGAAGTGATGATCCTCAGCAGCTTTGGTGGACATCCGATGTTTTGGAGCAAGATGAAGAGGCCTTTTCTACTTACCAAGTCAAAGGCCTTTGTCAGATCAATGAAGGCCATATATAATGGCATTTTCTGCTCTCTGGACTTCTCCTGAAGTTGGCGTATGGAGAATATCATGTTAATAGTTGATCTGCTTCTTCTAAAGCGACACTGCGATTCTGGATAAATTCGAGAAGCAAGCAGTTGCAGCCTGGACAGGATAATGCGAGCAGAGGCCTTTCCAACAGTGCTTAGAAGAGATATTCCACGGTAATTGTTACAATCACCACGGCCACCTTTGTTTTTGTAAAGCGTAATGATGTTAGCATCCCGCATATCCTGAGGGACTGTACCCTCTTCCCAGCACTGACACAGAAGCTCATGAATGTGCCGAAGCAGGATGGTGTTTTTGCCGGTTTTGATGATCTCTAAGGGGATGCCGTCTTTTCCCGGAGCCTTGTTACTTGCTAGGGAGTCAATAGCCTTGGTGAGCTCTGCTACAGATGGCAGACTGTCAAGTTCACACATGGTTGGCAAGATCTTGACACCCTCGATTGCAGCCTCAGCTACCGTGGTCTCTCGTGAGTAGAGATTCTGGTAGTACTCCACCCATCTATCCATTTGCTTGCTTTGGTCCTTGATGAGATCCCCAGTAGTTGATTTCAGAGGGGCTGACTTGGTTGCGGATGGACCGAGGGCCTTCTTCAAACCGGTATACATCCCACGGGTGTCGCCACTGTCAGCAGCTGACTGGATACTCTGACAGATTTCCTGCCAATACCTATTTGCACAGCGTCTGGCAGTAAGTTGGGTTTTATTTCTTGCCTTTCTGAGTTCTTCGAGTGACTTTATAGAAGAATCACTCTTGTATTACATCAGAGCTGCACGCTTTGTTTCGATAACTGTTTCCAGCTCCGAGAGCCCAGCACTGAACAAAATCTGGGTTTTGCCTTTCTCTCATGCCGAAAGTATCTATTGATGTGGTATACAAAGCTTCCCTGATATAATTCCACCTACTTTTAGCAGAGGTGGTTGGGCAGATACTGAGGGCAACTTTGATAGAAACAGCAAAACATTGTCGCAGTGTAGGGTCGGAGGTTCTGGCAGTGTTAATGCTGGTCGGCCCATTTTCTTGAAGTGATGTACTTTTTAGGCAGAATCCTCACCCTGCTTCTTATTAGTGAATGATCTGTGTCACAATCTGCGCTGTGGTAACTACGAGTCGGTTGAACAGAATTCAGAAAGGGTCTTCGTGTAATGATGAGATCCAGCTGATGCCAGTGGTGAGATCTTGGATGTCTCCAAGATGCCTTGTGGGATGTCTTGTTGGCGAAGAATGTGTTAGTGATGCACAGGTTATGGCATGTGCAAAATTTAAGTAGTCTCTGGCCATTGTCATTTATGTTGCCAATACCAAAACACATACACTTACATATATACATACATATATATACGATCGATTTGTTTCAATTCCTGTCTCCGAAATCCTTATATATATATATATATATATATATATATATATATATATATATATATATATATTATATATATATATATATAATATATATATAATATATATATATATACATTATATATATATATATATATATATACATATATATACATATATGCATACACACACATACATATATATTTGGAATTTACAAAAGAAACGAACAAAAGGCGAAGACAGGTGTGTAAACAGCAAACAGGTTTATTAGTTTAACGCTCCGGACTTAGGAAAATTTATATAGGGTGTACTACTAATTTTAAAATTAGATATAGGGGACGCAAGAATTCATTTATTCACCCCTATATAAAAAACTACAGACATTTTAGTATGTTGTAAGCATAAATATTTAGCGTCTTATAATTTTCTTAAACTTTAAAATATAATTCTTTAGAATATAAAAGCTTTTTGAAAATACTGTCCAATTAGATCATTAGATCCAGTGAACACTTATGCACAAACCTGTAATCTTAAATTATTTTTTTATAGTAGAGAGTGGAATATTCCCATTGGCTATTATTTGCATGATTAACTAAAGTTAACCTTTCAATGAATTTCATTTCTTATCTAAATGTGGTAATCCTCTTGAAAATCTGTCACTTATTCATCGATTGGAAGTGTTTGTATCGGTTATTTTGTATTGCGGTTATTTTGTATTGTGGTTGTGAGTTGGATTTTGTTGATTTTGTTGTTGGAAGTTGTTGCGGCGTGGTGAATTGTTGGAGTTTTTGTTGGGTATGCAAGCCCAAACTTATGCGGGAGCAGCAGGCAAAGGCCTGGCTGCGAGCGAACTATAGTTGGAAGAAATAGTCGTCGAGAAGGAAAATTTGAGGAAGTACTACGACAGCTTCAAGAAGGAAGGTGATTGTCTGAGGGTTACACCACCTGAAGACGAAGTGAAAGAAGCTGAGAAGAGAATCATAACATACAGAACGTTGAATGTGGTTTCAAGGAGAATAGAAGTAGCAGAGGTGGAAGAAATTGAGAAATGTCTACAGGAAATTAAAGGAAGAACTACCTTCTAGAATAGAGGTAGAAAATACGCGACGGTAGACCTTCGTTTTGAAAATGAAGACGAGGCGAAGAGGAACGCCACGACAGTATTGAAATCCGAAAAATGGGTTTTACTTCCTAGTTATTGTGGAAAAAGAGCAGTGAGAATACGGATAAGTAAAATCCCACCGGAGCTAGACACCGAAAGAATAGTAGCGGCAATAATATACAACTGCAAAGAGAGCATTGACATTCTTAAAGTGGAAAAGTCGAAAGAAATAAACTGGTGGGGTTATGCGGTGCAGGCTTCGGTCCACATAACCATGCCAGACTTGTATAACATCCCAGAGGAGTTGGTGTTCCCCGACGAGACACGACTGAGAGTCGTGGTGGAGGGGAGACCTCCAGTGTGTTACAAATGTAAGAGCAGAGGGCACATGAAGGATGTGTGCCCTCTAAGAGAAATACAAGAGAAGAGGATAACACTGGAGGAAGGAATGGAGGCTTTGACAGAGGAGTTAGAAACAAAAATGTTGTACTATATACTGCAGGTTATCCCCATCAAACTTGTATTATATACATTATATATATATAATATACACACTGTTACTAGTACTTTGCCAATCTTTATATTGACCAGTCTCCGAGTATAACTTCCACGCTTGCACTTTAGTTGCTTGCTGATGTTCGAAAAGGAAACTTTTTGCTGTAATATATGATTTTTGCTCTCGTGACTGGACTAAGGCTACGTTG
Source organism: Octopus sinensis (assembly GCF_006345805.1). Taxonomy (NCBI): domain Eukaryota; kingdom Metazoa; phylum Mollusca; class Cephalopoda; order Octopoda; family Octopodidae; genus Octopus; species Octopus sinensis. Next base: position 23,360,038 of record NC_043011.1, on the reverse strand, counting down.
TTTTCCCATTATTAATAAATTGTATAATAACATTAAATTATAACTTTATATGGTGCATTTAGGCTCGTTGTGTGACCACCCATTTTGGCCAAAAAAATTGCATACATATTACATGGTCTTAAACTAATTTTGCCGGTAAATTTGAAACGTTTATATTACGTTCTGAGTTCAAATTCCGCCGAGGTCGACTTTGCCTTTCATCCTTTCGGCGTCGATAAATTAAGTACCAATTACGTACTGGGGTCGATGTAATCGACTTAATCCGTTTGTCTGTCCTTGTCTGTCCCCTCTATGTTTAGCCCCTTGTGGGCAGTAAAGAAATATATATTAATTTAACATTAGAATTCTTCAAGTTGTATAAAAATTGTTTGCATCATTCGAAAGAGAAATAAATTTTGCATAAGGTGTAAAAGATATAAATAATTTGTATGGTGTTAGTAACAAAATATTTTGTAAGAAATAGAACTTTTATCGTCGGTCTTAAATATATTTTCGCCGGTGTATATATCTCAGGTCATCCCATAAGTTCTGTCCGAATTTTGGATAAAGAATCCAAGTGATCAAATGTTATATTTAATTGAAAGTTAATCACCAATGTACTTTCCCTGATTATCTATGACTTACTTCCATCTATTTACAAGCTTTTTAATCCCATCAATGTAAAACTCTTTTGGTTTCAAAGCGAAGAACTCTGAAATGTCAGGTTCGACCTCCTCCTGGCTTGCGAAAGCTGTGTCCCCCTAATAATTCTGTAAACTATGAAACAAATGGTATCCCGAAGGAGTAAGGTCGGGAGAATAAGTTGGATGAAGAAATTTTTCCAAACCGACCTCTTCGATCTTTGCAGTGTGGGGTTGCACATTGTCCTGATGAAACATCACTCGTTTTCGACTCACTAAAGCGGCTCTTTTTTCCTTCAAAGCTTGGTTCAAACGCTCTAATTGCTGACAGTAGACTTGAGCATTGATTGTTGCATTAGGTGGTAACAATATAAAGTGAATTACGCCTTTGCAATCGCACCAGATAGAGTAGAACCTTTTTCCCATGAAGTTCCCTTCTCGGTTGTGGTTGAGCATTTTCTCTTTTTTCAAGCCACTGTTTACAACGTTTAACATTTCGATAGAAAATCCATTTTTCGTCACAAGTCTATCGAAAAAGAGTGAAATAAGTTTGCGAGAATGGAGAGAAGAGCAGATGTCAACTCGGGATTTGCGGTTGCTTTCGGACAATACATGGGGCACCTATTTTCCAAGTTTAGGAATCTTTCCACGTTGTTGAAGATGACGATGAACTGTTGTATGGTTTGAAGTAAGCTTTATTGCCAATTCTTCAACTGATAATGACGGATTTTCTTCAAGTAATGCCTCAAGGAGCTTATCATCAAACTCAACTGGACATCCTATTCGGTCTTCATCTTCAATTTTGCAAACGATCTCCTGCAAGTTCTTTCATTCATGCACTTTTCCATAAAGTTTCGAGTCACTTCGGCTGCAGAGTTACCTTTATTGTACTCATAAAGAATTATATGTGCCTTAAATGCTCCTTGGATACTTCCATGTTGAAAGGGTTTTAATCAAAGCAATTTTAGGGTGTCCACGAAGTCTGGGTACATGGAATAATATCTTAAATAATAAAATCACATGGAATAATATCATAACATAAACAAATATAAGAAATAATAATTTTCCTTTTTTACTTTTGTTTAAATTAAATAAAAAAATACTTTACTTTTCTAAATTTATTTGTTATTTTTTCTACAGATGATCGAATGGTGGCTCTGTCTAAAGAAGAAAGAATCCCAGATCGAATGATGGATCTGTCTAAAGAAGAAAGAATCGAGTTAGTATTATTAAGTGGACGAGAGGAATGGTCTTATCGCAAAATTGCGGAAGAATTTAATCTTCGACACCCTTATAGGTAACCTATTTTTTTTACAGCCGTCGGGAAATTGATCAAGAAATTTAAAGAAACAGGCAGTGTTTTGGATAAACCCCGTTCCGGGCGACCAAAGACTTCAGATGAAACGAAAGAGGCTGTCATGGCTAAAGTTTCTGCTAGCCCAAAGAAATCACTTCGTCGGACATCCACGGTGTTAGGTGTTCCAAAACCAACCATCCACAAAATGCTGGTTGAGGAAAAGTTTCATCGATACAACCTACAGTCTTCACTTAAATGAAGACGACACTGATAGACGAATGTAGACGTGCGAATGGTTTTCAGATAAATTGGATGAAAATATCAATTTTACGAAACACTTTGTTGTTCAGTGACAAAGCTACGTTTTATGTAAATGGCGAGGTCAACAGACAGAATCTTCTATACTGGTCTCGAGGTAATCCACATTGGATGGATCCATCCAAACAGCAAGGCAGCAAAAAGGTGATGGTGTGGTGTGGTTTGTGGAAAGCTCATGTTCTAGGACCCTTCTTCATTGAACATGTAACGGATGAGACTTATGTGAACATATTGAGAGACAAATTAATATCTCAAATTGAGCGCCTAGGCGAGGGCCTTCCGAATTGGTTTCAGCATGATGGGGCCGCTACCCATTTTGCCACAACTGTTAGAGATTGGCTTAATGACACTTTTCCTCACTGGATTGGAAGAAGGGCTCATATGGAAAAGTCCCCTCGTTCACCAGACCTTTCTCCCCTTGATTTCTTTTTCTGGGGTATGTTGAAAGAGAAAGATTACAATAAAGATTACAGATTTAGAACACATGAGAGAACGCATTACCAGTCAGTGTGCTGAAATTGATGGCAATGCAGACTTATTTAATCAAGTTCACCTGAATTTTGCAAGGCGCATCAAGTTATGCATTGAAAAATGATGGAAATCACTTTGAAAATATTATTTATTAACATTATAATTAAATAAAATTGGTTTGTTTTAAAAGTATGTGTTAATCCCCATGTACGCAGACTTTGTGGACACCCTCTATTATTGAATTAGTTTAAACGTTCACAAATGCATAAAAATAATTTTTAATTGAATTAGACATTTGAAAATACTATTAAATTTCATTAAATTTCATTCAAATCTAAAAACAAAAAGGTAAAATTGAACAGAACTGATTGGATGACTTGATATATATAATCTATGATATTCTAGTAGGTTTCAAGTTTATAATACCTTGATATCTCATGTTATCTCATTTTGTATGCCTAAGACGTTTATTTTCTATTCTGGGTTTTATATATTTCTATACATTATATTTGTATCTATAATTTATTCTAAGCCGAAACATAATACGATCCTTGTACAAACGAAAGAACAAGAATGTTCTCTGGAACTTTTATATCTTCCACCGGTATTTGTAATCGATGGTGACATGTGCGATGATTTTGCGACTATCTTATATTTTACAGAGAAATTTGAAGCCCCGAATGTAAGCCACCATTTATGCATAATACAATATTTATAGTTCTCTATTTCTAACTCAAATTCTGTCCTCAATAATTATAGATCTCTATTTCTAAATGTAATTCTTTTTCTTCTCGTTCAGTTTATAACTATTACACGCATTCTTGTCTGTCTCTTGACAAAGCTATTTTTCTCCAGCGTTCACCACTTCACCTCGTTAGGGTTAAACAGCCCTTACCGAATTTTTTCACTGTCCTGTTTTTGTTAGCAGCTTTGACGTTCCACGTATCTCAAATTTTATTTAATTTGCTTTGGGGGAGCAATTGCTTTGACGAAGACGCATCTTGCTGCACTGCTCGCAATGCGGAGTAGGTAAATCTGTCAACAATTGAGGAAGGGTTGTTTTTTTTATGCTGCCTTCGCGCTATAGTTCTCAATATATAATGGAAATTCTTCCAACCCAACACAACCATCGTCGACTGTGGGCTGGTAGCTGTGTACAGTCGCCCCAATGTTGCCCAGAGCGAGCTCTGGTCGCCATAGCGTCGACTGTGGGCTGGTAGCTGTGTACAGTCGCCCCAACGTCGCTCATATCTATATATAATGAATCTAATGCGCTTGGCTTAGATTTTCCTTTGGGGCTGACCAGATCGGAGCAATCTCAAGATTAATCAGCCGAAATTGCGAGGATGATCCGGTTCTTGACTGAAGATTGAAGGCTTCGAATGTCCCGTCCGTGTTTTTAGTATCGTCTCCTAAATGTTTTACGTTCTTGTCCTAGTTTGTATTTTTTTACATTTACACACACACACCCACACACCTTTCCCTTTCTCTTGCTCCTCCTCCCCCCTTCCCGTCGTTCACCCCACGACGTGACTTCCGCCTTCCCGTCGTTCACCCGCGACGTCACTTCCGCTGCTGTCTCTCTCGCCTGACTCTTTCAAAGCAATGGACGTCACTCTTTTTCCTCCTCGTTGTCCATAAAAAATTCTGCGTTTGTAATACTTTTTTCGTTCGGCGTCAACAGCCCTTCTTATCTTGTTTTTCCTTGTCCTGTCTTCTACTGTTTACAATTTGCACTGTCGTTAATGTCCTGTTGTTACTATTTTTTACCCCTCTGCGAAAAGATCTCAGAATTTTAATTGATTTGCTTTTCGCAGGAAGGAAGGTTTTCTTGTCGAAGATACGTCTCGCTTTTATCCTTCGAAACGTAGAGTAGATGAAAGCTTTAGCGACTGAAGAAGGGGTTTTCTTGTGTTAATTGTCCTGTATTCTATATTTTTTTTTGTTTGTTTTAAATATATGTCCAGTTCCTTTGGGTTGTGTCTGTTTTCGTTTCTCATTGTGTTCGACGTCTTTTTGGTGTCCTGTACTCATATATGCGTGTATATGTACATGTAGAAGAAGTAGTACGTACATATATGTTTAATATATGGCATATGTTTTTTTTATTTATTAATATATTATATGATGAAACGCACGCACCCCCTTAATTAAGATTGTTTTTTATATCAAGTTTTTGTTCTTGATATTAACTCTCGCGCGCACTCTTTACCTTTCTGTCCCATCCCTTTCTCAGCCTTCATTATTTGTTCTCCTTTTCCTCTACTTAACTTGTCTCTTCCTCTCTCATTCTTCACTCTCTCTCTCCCCCTCCCCATTCTTCTTGGTTTCCTCGCAGCCATTCCCCTTCTTCTCTCCCTTTCTCTTGCTCCTCCTCCCCCCTTCCCCGTCGTTCACCCACGACGTGACTTCCGCCTTCCCGTCGTTCACCCGCGACGTCACTTCCGCTGCTGTCTCTCTCGCCTGGCTCTTTCAAAGCAATGGACGTCACTCTTTTTCCTCCTCGTTGTCCATAAAAAATTCTGCGTTTGTAATACTTTTTCTCGTTCGGTGTCAACAGCCCTTCTTATCTTGTTTTTCCTTGTCCTGTCTTCTACTGTTTACAATTTGCACTGTCGTTACTGTCCTGTTGTTACTATTTTTTACCCCTCTGCGAAAAGATCTCAGAATTTTAATTGATTTGCTTTTCGCAGGAAGGAAAGTTTTCTTGTCGAAGATACGTCTCGCTTTTATCCTTCGAAACGTAGAGTAGATGAAAGCTTTAGCGACTGAAGAAGGGGTTTTTTCTTTGTGTTAATTGTCCTGTATTCTATATTTTTTTGTTGTTTTTAAATATATGTCCAGTTCCTTTGGTTTGTGTCTGTTCTCGTTTCTCATTGTGTTCGACGTCCCTTTGGTACTCATATATGCGTGTATATGTACATGTAGAAGTAGGTACGTACATATATGTTTATATATATGCATATGTTTTATTTTATTTATTAATATATATATATTATATATTATATATATAATATATATATATAGATAGATAGATAGATACATATATATATATATATAATATATATATATATATCTATATACTATCTCTCTCTCTCTCTCTCTCTCTATATATATATATATATATATATATATATATATATATATATATCTATATACATATCTCTCGCTCTCTCTCTCTCTCATATATAATATATATATCTGTCTATATACATATCTATCTATATGCATATATATCTATATACATATCTCTCTCTCTCTTTCTCTCTCTCTCTCTCTCTCTCTCTATATATATATTATATATATATTCATATATATCTATATACATATATATCTATATCATATCTATCTATCTCTCTATCTATCTATCTATCTATCTATCTATCTATCTATCTATCTATCTATATATATATATATATATATATATATATATATATATATTATATATATCTACATATATATATATATATATATTATATATATATATATATATATATATATATATATATATATATATATATATTATAATAGTGACGCATATTTGCCATTTGAATATGGCTAAACCCTAAGGGTAGATGCTTCTGTAGTTTGTAGGATATTCGGCTACGTTCCAACTCTCCCGTTGCCCGTCACTTCCGTTTGGCCAACCATTCCCCCGGTGATATCTCTGTGTTTGGTCTCGCCCCACACAACGGACCTCCACAATCCAGGCTTCACCTGGAACAACGATTTATTTTTAATTTACGGACTAATATCCCGCACGGACTTAACACAGCCCCCTCCTCTTAGTGACTACTTCTGCTCTCCCGCAACAAGCAACTTTATTTCTTCTTTCTTCTCTTTTCTTTCTTTCATTTTCTTTCCTTACGTGCAATTACGTATTTTTTATTGTTTTATTATTTTGTTTTTTATTGTTTTTAATTTTATTGTTTTTATAAATTATTGTTTTTATACACGAACACATACACACACATACTCACTTACCCACGAACACACACATACCTCCCACACACCACACACATACAACATACATACATGCACATATACGCACACATACTTCCACACACGCATACATACACATATACACACACCCACATACACCCAAGCGCACACACATATGCGCGTACACGTACACACACGTACACAAACGTACACACACAGGAATGCACAGAAACCTATCCCACCCAACCCCACGCACACACAGACACACACACATGAACGTACACACAACCACATACACGCACATACTCAAGCACACGCGCGTACACACAATAAAATGAACACAACCTGACACACATCTCCACGATCACACACACGCACACAACCTGACACACGTCTCCACGTTCTAACACACACATATACACACACACGCACATACACGCACATACATACGCACATAATACACGCACACACACATATACACACGTACATACACACACACACCAGCACAGATTCCCACATATACCTCCAACAAACAATACTCATACAGATACGCACACAATTATACACACATGGGCACAGATACACACGCACATACACGCACGTAAGCACACACACGCACACAAGCGCACGCACATTACGCCTACGCACCCCCCACACACGCATACACAAATTCTCATACACACTTATACATATACATACACACAATATATGCCTACACGCGCACTCACACATACACATATAGACACAGACACACACACGCACACAAAAACATGCACACACATACGCACGCACACGAATGCACACACCCAACACTCAACCCCACGGATACACGTATATACACCCACATATGCTTACACACACATACACACGCACACACAACTACACGCACATACGACACGCACGCACATACATACACACACAAATGAACCCACACATACATCCCATACACACAACACACAATTATACATACGCACACACAATTATACATACATGTGGACACACATACGCACTACAAGCATACACGCACACATACACAAAGTAAAGCATAGTTATTCCCCACACACACAAACTCTACGCATACACACACGAACACACACATACATACACACATACACACACACACACACTACAAACAAAACACAAACACAATACATATACATACACGCACACACACATACTTCAAACTAGCAGTACCTCCCACTGATCATGGGTAGACACAAGAGCCACTCCTAATTCCTTCTTCCTTGACCTTAAACAATACTAAGCCCTACAACACACATAGATTTACAGCCACAACCACACACACATACACACACGCACACAGACACGTGTTATCATTGACCACATACACACATACACACACACGCACAGGCAGACCTTTGCGCACGCACACATCCACACTTACACACACATACCTCCTCTTGCACTCTCCTGTCTTTGAAAGAACTTTTCTTCAGCTATTTCCTTCCGGTCATTCAAAATGTGACCGCGTGTGTACCGTTCGCGATTTTTTCCCTCCGTCTTCCTTTCTCTGGATCTTTCCTTTTCCTATGTTTCTGACGAAGAGCTCCGCTCGAAACGTAAAACCCTCCTTCTTCCCTTCCTTCCTGAGCGTCCAATAATACTATATTTGTTCTACGTCCTCGCGTTGTTGTGTTTTCTCTTTGTGTTTTCATGTTTGGATTAACTATATATATATATATATATATCCGTAATAATGAAGGGTGAAATTAATTAATTTGGAAAAATTATCAATTACACCAAGTAGTCTTCGGCATGTAAAAGCCTCATTCGAGGAAAATTTAAGTAATACTAAGCAATAAGGGTTTAGCAACGAGTTGCCTTACCACATACCGAATTAGAAATGCAGTCAAAGGGTTATAGCTATTTCTTCTAGCTATATAACCCTTGACTGCTATTTCTAAATTCGGTATGTGGTAAGGCAACTCGTTGCTAAACCCTTATTGCTTAGTATAATATATATATAATATATATATATATATATATATATATATATATATATATATTATATATATATATATATATATATATATATATATATATATATATATATACATATTGCCCACCGGATGCTCCAAATCACATAGGCAAGTTTGAAGATTGCCTCACAAGAATTAAAGAAATCCTCATGAATCTGGAACACTACGTGACCATATTTCTTATGGGTGATTTCAACTTCCCCAACGTCAAAAGGCCCGAAGGTCTCATACTCTCAGGAATGAATCATTGCAAGCAAGTACAGGTGGAGTCCAAGTTATATCTTGATATCGCTAGTGATAACAATACTCAAAATATATAACAGACTGGAATTGTAGGCCCGTCTCTTGCAATTTCGATCAATTGGATCTTGTCCTCCCTCTTGTATAGAAGTGTACGGATGCAGCGAAATTCATTTTTGGACTTTCTTCTATCGAAGGCATTTTAACAAAAATGCTTCCGTAAAGACGGTGAAAATATTGTCAATTTCCCCAAATAGGGACACAATTCAATTTTTAAACAATAACCAAAGCCCCTTCTCCAAAAGGGGGAGGGTTACGGTTTACAATTATTTAACAAATGCAACACAATAACGTTTCCCTGACGAGGAACCAACAAATGTGATTACAATAGTCAAACAGTAATAATAATAACAACAAACCTTTTTAATTTATCCCCATTTATGTGAAACCACTTATTCAAGTTCAAGTCATTAATGCAATTTTATACGAATTGCTAATACCCACACACACACACACACACACACACACACACACACAATAAGGGTGAAAAAATGAATATTAATTTGATTAATATGAATTGAAAACCAGTGGTGTAGCATATAAGACCATAGCGAATCTTCTAGCAAAATGGATGACCAGTGTTAATGGTTCGTCCTTGTTTTATAATACTTTCACTTTAATAGTTTCACTTTTAAAATGAAAGTGTCTGCATTACAATAGAGAGATGGTTTTGTTTCACTTTTAACACGTAATACTGAAATAGTGGAGAAGATATGATATTGCCGTGGGGTCGCGCTAGGGAAAAAGTTAAATTTTTTTTTGCCGATGACACTCCCCGGACCTTAAGTAAGGCATGTGTAAAATATACATACATACATAACATACATACATACATACATACATACATACATACATACATACATATCCTTATATAAACTGCGAGGCGCAATATAATACCAAAAAGGAATAATTTAACTGTCACTAATAGGGACTGAGGGCGCCACACTAGCTACATTGCTAGAAATAAGAGTTAAAAACTATTAATGCTGTCATTGTGTGTGTGTGCGTGTGTGTGTGTCTGTGCGTGCGTGTGTGTGTGTGTGTGTGTGTGTGTGTATTTATGTGAGTTTAAGTCTGTGTTTGTTCTCTTGCCTTCACTTGACAACCGATGTTAGTGTGTGTATATTCCTGTAACTTAACGTTTCGGCAAAAGACACCAATGGAATAAGTACTTGGCCTACAAAGAATAAGTCCTAGGATCAATTTCTTTGACTAAAACCCTTTTAAGGCGGTGCTCCAGCATGACCGCAGTGAAATGACTGAAACAAGTAAAAAAATAAAAGTATAAAAGCAAGTAGACCACAATACCTAAATAAATAAATAAACTCCCTTTCTACTGTTAACGGTGCGAAATTTCGGAATGATTTTCCCAGTAGCATTTGCGCATCTGGCGACAATGTCTGGAGTTCGACTCATTTTTATTAATATACACGATCAAATATCGATTGTTGATTGTGACGGTTATGTCCGGTTATGTCTCGACCAGTCATTACGCCCAGCTAGCTACGCAACCAATCCCTTTACAACGCATTCTAAAATGGAAGTCACTTCTGCCATTGCATATTTGTCAGGCAAATGAATTTCGGCTATTATTGGCCACATCCCACTCGCTAAACTCAGTAAAATAACAAACTTTCGAATGTAAGTCTTTCATAGAAATCAATGTTTATTTCTCCTCGTCAATGCTTCAAACAGTCCTTTAGTACACTGACATTCCTGTTTCACACCAATCTTGTTTAGAATGCGATTGAAGCTAATTATAATAAATTATCATATTAATAACCACACACACACACACACACTCACACAAAAGAATCACGGTTCTTCCGTTTAGCTTTATCACGTTTATCACGTTTAAGGAATCGTGCATAGGTGCTGTAATTTGCAGAGGAAAACATGAATAAAGAGAGCGATCTGATAATGTTTCAAATCCCCACCTACTTCTCACTAAACAAAGGTTAAGATCATCTACATGTGCCAAAGTCAAGTGTGCCACTGTAATATAGAAAAACTAAAAGTACCCCTGTCGCCACTTGGACATTATCAATAGTAACAACAACTGTTTTGATAATGAACTTAATAGTAATCACTCTTCCACCACCAAAGCATTCGGTAACACGAAGGGCGTACACGTGCTTGTATAACTTAACACAATTCCAGCCATTACAGTTTGAATGTTCAAAAATGTCTGGGATTTTTCTTACTCATTTTGTTTTTTAGTCTTCCCGTTGCGAAATAAAATTTGTTTCGAGTTTCGGCACAAGGGCAGAAATTTTAAGGGAGAGGTTAAGTCGATTACATTGACCGACCCCCAGCGTTCAACTGGCACTTTATTTTATTGAACTTGAAAGGGATGAAAGGCAAAGTCGACCCTAGCTTTTGAAATCAGAACGCAAAGTCGAAAGAAATACCTATTTCTTTGCTACCCACTAAGGGCTAAACACAGAGAGAACAAACAAGGACAGACAAACGGATTAAGTCGATTATATCGAACCCAGTGCGTAACTGGTACTTATTTAATCGACTCCGAAAGGATGAAAGGCAAAGTCGACCTCGGCGGAATTTGAACTCAGAACGTAACGGCAGACGAAATACTGCTAAGCATTTCGGCCGGCGTTGTAACGTTTCTCGTTGCCATGTAATTATAGTTTCACATTTTGACACAAAGCTAGATATTTCAGGGAAGAGTTTAATCGATTAACTTGACCACATTGAATTTTTATCGATCTCAGAAGGAAGAAAAGCAAAGTTGGATTCGGAGGGGTTTGGATTTAGAATATAAAGAGCAGGGACAAACACTACAAGACATTTTGTCTGGTACTCTAACGCTTTTACCAATCCGCATGATGACGACGACGACGACGACGACGACGAAGAAGAAGAAGAGAAGAAGAAGAAGAAGAAGAAGATGATGAAGATGAAGAAGAAGATGAAGAAGAAGAAGAAGAAGATGAAGAAGAAGAAGAGGAGGAGGAGGAAGAAGAAGAAGAAGATGATGATGATGAAGAAGGTGGAGGAGGAGGAGGAGGAGGAAGAGGAAGAAGAAGATGATGATGATGAAGAAGGTGGAGGAGGAGGAGGAGGAAGAGGAAGAAGAAGATGATGATGATGAAGAAGGTGGAGGAGGAGGAGGAGGAAGAGGAAGAAGAAGATGATGATGAAGAAGGTGGAGGAGGAGGAGGAGGAAGAGGAAGAAGAAGAAGAAGAAGATGATGATGAAGAAGGTGGAGGAAGAAGAAGAAAAAGAAGGAGGAAGAAGAAGAAGAAGAAGAAAAAGAAGAAGAAGAAGGAGGAAGAAGAAGAAGAAGAAGAAGGAGGAAGAAGAAGAAGAATTGTTCATCATTAGTCACAGGAGCTCATGCATAAAGACAAAGTTATATCGAAACCGAGGGTATGACGGCGGTGGGGGTAGGGACGTTTGCACAATGAACATCTTGAGAATTCGATAGAAATTAAAAGAGTGAATAAATATAAAATTATCTAAACCATACGATTACTGAGGGAAGATATAATTTAAACAATAAAAACACAAATTGACACACGCGATTGAGAATTCGCTTGGTGGCACACTACTCTTTACGCCCACCCATCATTCGTATTGAAACTGGACGCACCTTACGGTACCATAAGTATTTGAATGCGTGTATGAGTGTGTGTGCGTGTGTGCGTGTGTGCGTGTGTTTGTGAGCGTGGTGTGTGTGTGTGGTGTGTGTGTGTGTGTGTGTGTGTGTGTGTGTTGATCATGAGCTTGCTCTCATCGCTAACACTACCCCCATCAGGCAATGCACGGCTGACACAAAAGTGCCGGATCTTTTCGGTTTGAACGGCAGTTTTTTAAAATAATTTCCACGTAACTAAACACGTTTAAATTTCGTATACTGGTAGAATGTGTTTATAAAACATCTTTTTCTCTTGGCTTTATTGAGAAATTCTATAGTTTGTAAGATATTTGTTGTTTTTTTTTCTTCAATTTCTGCAATTTCAATCAATCAATGACGTCTATTGAGGTAAAAAAAAAAACATTCTGTGCCGTATGAATATGTCCCTCGTTTAAGAAACAGATTGGGTTTATTTACATTTGTGAAGAAAAAAATATACCCTTCCCCCTACCCCTTACCCAAACCCTAACTAACCCTAACCCTAAAACAGATTGAAATGCAATTGATCGATACTAGGTTCATAATTATGGGTGACAATTTCATATGACACCGCTAGAAAAAACTGCCGTTCAAACCGAAAAGATCCAAAATGCCACCCTCATAAAAGCGTCACTCGAAGCAAAGTACCCCCGTTGCATTCCCTACTAACTACGTTACTGCTGAGGACGAGACGATATCTTCCACTATTTCCGGAGCTTCAACTGGAGGAGTTACAGGAACAGCAACCGAGTCATATTCACAATTCCTTGCTTTTGACAACAAAAGTAAAAAAATAAAAATTTTGCTTTTTTTCTTCGTTGAAATTTTGGCTAATTCTCTGTCATGCATTTCTTCTCTTGCACTTTTTAAAATTATATGCATCGGTGTTATTTTGTTTACAGGGTTTCCGTTTTTCTTCTTTCTTGCGTGGCACCTTGGCCAAGTGCCTTCTACTATAGTCTCGGGCCGACCAAAGCCTTGTGAATGGATTTGGTAGACGGAAACTGAAAAAGTCCGTCGTATATATATATGTCTGTGTGTCTGTGTGTGTGTGTGTATGTATATGTCTGTGTGTCTGTGTTTGTCCCCCCAACATCGCTTGACAACCGATGCTGGTGTGTTTACGTCCCCGTCACTTAGCGGTTCAGCAAAAGAGACCGATAGAATAAGTACTAGGCTTACAAAGAGTAAGTGATGGGGTCGATTCTCTCGACTAAAGGCGGTGCTCCAGCATGGCCACTGTCAAATGACTGAAACAAGTAAAAGAGTAAAAGAGTAAAAGTACATTCTTAGTCACCGTGTTTGAAAGCCTGATGACAGTAGAAATTTCTTTGTGGGAAATAAAATATTTTTTCCTCTCAAACAGAAGAAAAATGCTTGTGATAAAAGCCTAAGACACTTACTTCCCAACCACGAGTTTTAGGGTTCAGTTCTGCTGTGCGGCACCTTAAGCAAGTGTTTTTTACTATGGCCCCGGGTCAACCAGTGTGTGAGTGGGTAAATTTGGCAGACGGAAACTGTATGGAAGTTCATCGAATATGTGTGTGTGCGCGCGCGCATGTCCTGTGATTGTGCTGTGTTTGTCCCCCACTACCGCTTAACAACCGGTGTTGGTTTGTTTACGTCCCCGTAACTTAGCGGTTTGGTGAAAAGAGAACGATTGAGTAAGTACCAGATTTTTTTAAAAAATTATGTATTGGGATTGATTTGATGGAATATAAGTCCTTCGAGGAGATGCCCCAACATGTTTGCTGTCCAGTGACTGAAACGAGTAAAAGGCGAAAGCTTAGCATGAAATCCGAGGAAGTTTTTGAAATCATCACACGAGACATATGTAGTATATATGACTGTGCAACAAAGCTACTACAACAACAGCAACAATAGGCGCAGGAGTGGCTGTGTGGTAAGTAGTTTGCTAACCAACCACATTGTTCCAGGTTCAGTCCCACTGCGTGGCACCTTGGCCAAGTGTCTTCTGCTATAGCCCCGGGTCGACCAATGCCTTGTGAGTGGATTTGGTAGACGGAAACTGAAAGAAACCTGTCGTATATATGTATATATATATATATGTATGTGTGTGTGTATGTGTGTGGGTGTCTGTGTTTGTCCCCCTAGCATTGCTTGACAACCGATGCTGGTGTGTTTACGTCCCCGTCACTTAGCGGTTCGGCAAAAGAGACCGATAGAATAAGTGCTGGGCTTACAAAGAATAAGTCCCGGGGTCGATTTGCTCGACCAAAGGCGGTGCTCCAGCATGGCCGCAGTCAAATGACTGAAGCAAGTAAAAGAGAATAATATTAATTGCTTCTAATACAGATTTCAAATTTTGGCACAAGGCCAACAATTTTAAGGGAGCGGTAAGTCGATAATATCGACGCCAATGTTCAACTGGTACTTATTTTATTGACCCTGAAAGGATGAAAGGCAAAGTCGGCCTCGGCAGAATTTGAACTCAGAACATCAAGACGGGCGAAATACGCAAAGCATTTTGCCTGGCGTTCTAACGATTCTGACAGCTCGCCGCCTTAATTGCTTCTAATATAGGCACAAGACCAGCAATTTTAAGAGGATGCCGTTGATCGATACTGTTGACCCCAGTACTTGACAAGTGCTTTATTCTGTAGAACCCATAAGGATGAAAGGTAAAATTGACATCGGCTGTATCGAAGTGCAGAGTGCTGGAATGAATGTTGCAAGATAGTTTGTTCAACGCTTTAACGATTCTTCCAATCTACTTACCTACTAAAAACAATAATCCTTTGTAGACCTGAAATTTGGCGGGAGGGGTTTAGTCGAAATGTAAATTTGACCTCGGTAAGATTTGAACCCTGAACGCAAAGACAGACGAAATGTCGCTAAGCATTTTGTCCCATGCCTATCAACAACAATAATAAAAGTTTCTGGTTTAGACGCATGTCCAGAATAATTGTTGAAAGACTTAGTCAATTCCATCGACCCTGCGTACTTGACAGTAGGGAAGTACTTGACTGGAGGTCAGTGGTACCTGAAGTCAGTGGTATCTAGCGCATGACTGAGTGGTTAGAGCGTCGAGCTTACGATCATGAGGTTGTGAGTTCGAATCCCGGACTGGGCTGCGTGTTGTGTTCTTGAGCAAGACACTTTATTTCACGTTGCTCCATTTCACTCAGCTGTAGACATGAGTTACGACGTCACAGGTGCCAAGCTGTATTTGCTGTTGCCTTTCCCTTGGATAACACTGGTGGTGTGGAGAGAGGAGGCCGGTATGCATGGACGACTGCTGGTCTTCCATAAACAACCTCGCCCGGACTTGTGCCTGGGAAGGTAACTTTCTAGGTGCAATCCCACGGTCAGTCATGACCGAAGGGAGTCTCAGCAATCTGAAGTCAGAATGTAAAGATCTAGAAGAAATAACGCATAGCTCTAACGATTCTGCCAACTCAGGCCCACCCTCATAGTTTCTAATCTAGGCTCAAAGTCAACAGTTTTGAGGGGAGACCCTGCAAAAACGAAAAGCAAAGTCGACCTCGGTGGAATTTGAACTCAGAATATGAGTCGGAAAAAATGCCGCAATGTATTTTGTCCAATGCGCCAGTGATTCTGGCAGTTTGCCATTTCAAATTTTTGCACAAGACCGGCAATTTCAGAGAAGCGGGTAAAGTCGATTACATCGACCCCTGAACTCGACTGGAAGTTATTTTATCGACCCCGAAAGGGCGAAAGGCAAAGTTGACCTCGGCGGAATTTGAACTCAGAACGAAAAGATGAACGAAATACCGTTAAGCATTTCGCCCGGTGCACTAATGATTCTGCCAGCTCGTTACCTTAGCAATAGTAATAATAATATATTTGCTGAAAGGTTTGTAGTGAGAATGATTCGAGTAAATGTGACTATTCCCAGCATACGTCCGTAGGCCGGCGAGCATTAACACCGCTTGTAGAGGGCATTTATCCTGGGTAGTGGTGGTAATACTGGATCTATGAGGTGCTTTGATTAGTGATAGTTAGCGTTTCCTCTATTGGAAAGCTATGTCCTGTACCCATATGAACATACATACCTGTATATATATATATATATATATATATATATATATATATATATATATATATGCTATAATATATATATATGAATATATATTATATATATATATGCATATATATATATATATATATATATATATATGCATATATATATATGCATATTATATATATATATATATATATATATATATATCTATGCATATATATATATATATATATGCATATAATATATATATATATATATATATATATATACATATATATTTATATATATTGCATATATATATATATATATATATATATATATATGCATATATATATAGCTATAATATATATATAATATATGCATATATATATATATATGCATATATATATATATATAATATATATATATATATATACATATATATATATATATATATATATATATATATATTGCAATATATATATATATATATATATATATTATATGCCATATATATATATATATATATATATATATAATCTATATATAATATATATAATATATATATATATGCATATATATATATATATATTATGCATATAGATATATATATATATATATATATGCATATATATATATATATATATATATATATATATATATATATGCATATATATATATATATATGCATATATTATATATATATATATAATTATATATGTATATATATGTATATATGTATATATAATATATTATATATATATATATATATATATATATATATATATATATATATATATATATATGTATATTATTTATATTATTATTATTTGATTGAACGCCACGCATCCATTTCCAAGTAAATTTATCTTAATCTTTTTGATGCGACTCTACTCTATACTGTTTACTCCCCCTATCGTTTTCTCTCTCATCCTTTCTCTAATTCCCTTTTCTCCCCTTCACAGCTTTCTGTCTGTCTTTTTCTCTCCCCCTCTTTCATCTTTTACTCTCTCTCGTTGCTCACACGTGACCATCGTCCATGTTTCTTTTCCTTACGTAATCAACTTTCACTTCTTTCAGGGCTGTTCTAAAGACTGGACCTATTCTGTCTCTCTTCTATCTTTCTGTTTTCTCCCCCTATCGTTTTCTCTCTCGTCCTTTCTTTAATTCCCTTTTTCACCCATTCACCATTTTCTATCTGTCTTTCTCTCCCCTCTTTCTCTTTTACTCTCTCTCTTTACTCATACGTGGCCATCGTCCACTTTTCTTTTTCTTCAGGGCTGTCCTAAAGACTAGACTATCCTGTCTCTCCCTTGTATCTTTTCTCTTGTCAAAGAAAATATTTTACCCTCTGGTCTAAAAATATCCCATGTTTGTTTTCGTTCGGTATACTTGTATGCTTCCACTGTCCTGTTTTTGTTCCTAGCTTTGACCCTCCATAAATCCCGAATTTTATTTTGGTACTTATGGGAGCAACTGTCTTCGAAGACTCATATTGTCATTCAATACCCAAAATGAGGAGTTGATAGACAGCCAACAACTGATAAAGGGTCGTTCTTTATGTTACTTGTCCTGTTTTCCATTTGTTTCTCACGATGTTTGTTTTCGTATTTCATGTTGTTTACTGTTGGTGACATCATGTACCCATATATGCATATGTATGTATATATATATATATATATATATATATATTATTTATATTATTATTATATATATATGTGTGTGTATATGTATATATATATATATGGATATATATACATAATATACATTTATGTATATATATATAAATTGATATATACATACATATAAATATACATGTATATATATATATATATATAGATGCATATATATACCTACACACCACACACACACACACCACACACATATATATATATATATATATATCTATATATATATATATATATATGCATATATGGGTACATGACGTCACAAACAGTAAACATCATGAAATACGAAAACAAATAAGTTGAATACGCAAAGAAGGAGATTTTTCTACTTATATCGAAGAACGATGACCTGAAAAGATTTTTTTTTAATATATTCTTCGGTAGGCAACCAAGGTTACTGAGTGTGCGAAAAAGAATACAAGAGTTACGGAATGGAGTACGGGAAATCTTGGCTACATATGTTTCATAGCGACTGGAACCTCAGAAGTGGTAAAATCCTAGTGAGATGTAAAATATTCTATCTGAATGACATTCTGATTGAATCTTTGCGTCCACATGTACCTCCTTGCTTCAATGTAGGCTTTAATCTAATTAAGATATCCTTGGCCCGAAGAGTAGCTGGTGGTACACACCTCACTTGGATTTTACCACCTCTGAGGTTCCACTCGCTATGAAACATACGTAGCCCGGATTTCCCATACTCCATTCCGTAACACTTGAGTGTGTGTGTATAATATATATATATATATATATATATATATATATATATATATAATCATAAGGACACATTAAAGTGTCTAACTGCTAGAGAAAAAGAGTTAAAACCCTTATTTGGACCACCAAATAAGGGTTTTGACTTTTATTTCTGGCGGATAGACATTTTAATGTGTCCTTATGATGAATATAATTTTAATTCTTTAGTTATATAATGCTATTTTTCAGGCCTGCAACCACCTATATTAATATTTCTGTTATTGGCGGCGAGCTGGCAGAAACCTTAGCACTCCAGGCGAAATGCGTAGCCGTATTTCGTCTGTCGTTACGTTCCGAGTTCAAATTCCGCCGAGGTCGACATTGCCTTTCATCCTTTCGGAGTCGATAAATTAAGTACCAGTTACGCACTGGGGTCTATGTAATCGACTTAATCTCTTTGTCTGTCCCTGTTTGTCCCCTCTGTGTTTAGCCCCTTAAGGGTAATAAAGAAATATCAACTATTTATATTGCCTTCGATAGTAACAGCAAATGTGCTGTACCTTAGTCACCAGCAATACACAGGCCCTTTCACACTCACTCAGACACACGAGATAATCACGGGCTCTTTTGGGCACAACCGTTTCCAGCCCCTGGATGCAGAGTGCATGAAAGTAGAACGTAATTAAGTTTGAGGTGTTCCAACCCGATTGCTTCTCAACTGCGAGTGGGTTGCCATGTGCGCGCGCGCGCGTGTGTGCGTGTGTGTGCGTGTGTGTGCGTGTGTGTGTGTGTGTGTGTGTGTGTGTGTGTGTGTGTGTGTGTGTGTGAGCAACTCCTTGGTTGAGTAGTATATAATTGAAAAAATGAAGAAGAATGATTATGTGATAATTATTTTCCACTTCAATAATCAGATGTTTACAAATTTGCAAACGTTTGAGCGTTAAAGCGGAAAATAATTATCAGAAGGTCGTTTTCCTTCATTATTTCAATTATACATACATACATACATACATACATACATACATACATACATACATACATACATACATACATACATACATACATACATACATACATACATACATACATACATACATACATACATACATACATACATACATACATACATACATACATACATACATACATACATACATACATACATACATACATACATACACGCATGCAGGTATATACATATATATATACGTACATGTATGTGTGCATGTTTATATTATATTACCACTTTTTAATCTCTCTCTCTCTCTATATAATATATATATATATATATCGGAGACCTCCTTCGGTCACGACACAGACCATGGGATTGCACCTAGAAAGTTACCCTCCTAGACACAAGTCCGGGCGAGGTTGTTTATGGAAGACCAGCAGTCGCCCATGCATACCGGCCTCCCCTCTCCACGCGACCAGTGTTATCCAAAGGAGAGGCAAAGGCCGATACAACTTGGCACCAGTGACGTCGCAACTCATTTCTACAGCTGAGTGAACTGGAACAACGTGAAATAAAGTGCCTTGCTCAAGAACACAACACGCAGCTCGGTCCGGGATTCGAGCTCACAACCTCACGATCGTAAGCTTGACGCTCTAACCACTCAGCCATGCGCCTTCACACACATATATATATATATATATATATATATATAATGTGTGTGTGTGTGTATATATATATGACATAATGATTTCATCCTTTCTCACGCTTTTTTATATAACTTTGGTTTGTTTTCTCCTATACGTTTTGTAACTCCCATGTAAAATGTGAGTTTAATGTATGTATGAAAGACTCCTTGTAGCAAATACACAAGAAATTATTATTATTATTATTATTATCATTATTATTATTTTTATTATTATTATTATTATTATTATTATTATTATTATTATTATTATTATTATTATCAATATTATTATTATTATTATTATTTTTATTATTATTATTTTTATTATTATTATTATTATTATTATTATTATTATTATTATCAATATATATTATTATTATTATTTTTATTATTATTATTATTATCATTTCATTATTATTATTATTATTATTATTATTATTGTTATTATTTATGTTATTATTTTTATTATTATTATTATTATTATTATTATTATTATTATTATTATTATGATGAGCGAGCAGAGCATGCCATCAAAGTGACACGGTAAAATATACGAAGCCCAGTATATACCCATCATGACTACCCGTCTGATAAGGGTACACCAGGCACATGCATCACAACCATATGGCGCGACATGGTGATCTCATATCAAGATAAACAGCACATGACCTTGCAGGTGGGGCCCAGTTAGAATTTTCTTCAGATCGAGTAACCCATCCCGCTCAAAAGGTCCCTGAATAAGGGTTGTTTAAGGACGTTGAACGAAACACCCATGTTTCTAGAGGTGAATTATTCAAACCCCAAAGAATCCTTCTCAACACATAGCTATGATGCTCCCCCACTACTCTGCTCGTGATCAGAGATGCACATATCGTCAGCCACTAAGGACATGCTCAACTGGTTAAGGTCAAACACTGACAAGCAAATCTGTGGTATTGAGCAGAATATTTGCTGTAGCCCATCTTTTATACCAAGACAAAACAATGTACATGATAACACTTCCAATCAGTTAAGATCAGAAGCCATGAGAGCCACTGCCTGGTACATTATTATTATTGTTATTATTATTATTCTCTTCTTTCAATTTTGTTTCCATTACGTGCCGAGTGTCTTCCTGACACCTAGGGCAAAGAAACTCACTGTATACATTTGTAGGCCGTCTTGAGATTGATTGATTGATTCTAGTTTCAGCTCATGAGCTGTAGCCATGCTGGGGCACCGCCATCTTTTCGATTTCAATCAGCAAATCATTATGTTTTCTGAGCTTATCAAATTCTTTTGCTGAGATATCATCACAAAATATGCTCATGTCAATCAATAAACAGGCTTCATTGTTTTGGCCTTTCACACCAATATCTGGTTTATTATTTTGTTTTAGAAAAAAATGATTTTATAAACAAACATGGCGACGCCAGCCTTGCTAAAAGACATGGAAGAAGTAAGAGGTAGCTTTGATAGCGAGTTGCAAGACACCTCTGAGTCCTCCGCCTTCTTGCCTCAAATGGAAGGGAAGGTGAGCTCTCACCAAGTTCAAAGTACAATGGACCACATTACCACTATGACAACAAACAGCAGCAACAGCACAACACAGCACAGGAATTTAATTCCAGTTATGAAGCTGAATTTTACGCACTAAGTGAGACAATACCAAAGACATTAACTAACTGCGTCAACAATAAGACGACGAGTACGGTCATTAATACTCCGTTACAACCACCACCACCACCACCTATTTCTTTACTACCCACAAGGGGCTAAACACAGAGGGGACAAACAAGGACAGACAAACGGATTAAGTCGATCATATCGACCCCAGTGCGTAACTGTACTTATTTAATCGACCCCTAAAGGATGAAAGGCAAAGTCGACCTCGGCGGAATTTGAACTCAGAACGTAACGGCAGACGAAATACCGCTAAGCATTTCGCCCGGTGCGCTAAGGTTTCTGCCAGCTCGCCGCCTTCCACCACCACCACCCCACCACCACCACCACCACCACCGCTACCATTGCAACAACAGAAATTATGAGAGGAAAAAACGAAAACAAGTAGCCTCAACAATTTAAATGGCAACAGTGTTTCCACTGTAAATAACAACGGCATCAACAACAATAGTGTAGGCGCGTGGCTTAGTGGTTAGGGTGTCAGTATCATGATCGTAAGATTGTGGTTTCGATTCCTGAACCGGGCGACGCGTTGTGTTCTTGAGCAAAACACTTCATTTCACGTTGCTCCAATCCACTCAGCTGGCAAAAATGAGTAACGCTGCGATGGACTGGCGGCCCGTCCAGCTGGGGAACACATACGCCATAGAAACCGGGAAACCGGGCCCATGAGCCTGGCTAGGCTTTAAAAGGGCGCATTTATTTTTTTTTATCAACAACAACAACAGGAACAACAATAAATTCGAACCAACGGCTGCGAAATGCACAGAACTAAATATGATAGATATCCTCCCGAGGGATGTATGTCAGGCCTAAGCGTTCAAACTAATGGCAATGAAACCGTTCTGCATGCACTCGTCCAATGTCCGGGCATTACTGATTTGTGAATATTTGTAGAACAGCTGTTAGTTCGTAAAGGACAGATCCGGTTATCAGCCGGGCCCGTCATGAGGATGGCTCCACTGCTTTCTATTGGCTGGGAAATGAAAGCAGTTTTCCTTTGTCTGGTGGCTATGGTGAAAAAAAGTAGCGTGGTTAACGAGGTTGAAAGGACTGAAGTAGCATACTTGCCTCTTCGGCCAAGCCCTCGTCGACTTTTTCGAGTTCCACTTGAAAAGGAAAGTAAAAATGGAGAAGGAAGTGCTGCACCTCAGTATTTTTATTGAAAGATGGGTGAATGTGGTGAGGACGGCCTGTGTGAATGGGCCTACTCTGAACATACGCTTTTAAGCTGGAGAGGTTGAGAAGAGAGGAACCTGCTAGGGTGCCCTTGGCGGTTGGGGTGACCGGGACGTGAAGGATTCCTGGGTTGCCTAAAGGTGGATCTCCCACCTTTTGTAGAATTTTATTATTAAATTTTTGTTGCTAATTGTTCTTGTTTTGTTGTATACACGTATTTCTGTGCTAAGCCCAATTCGTCCCTTGTTTTGCATTTTCCCTTTTTGTTTTGTATTCGTCCCCAGTGGCCAATAAAGAAAAAGGTTATCCTTATTATTATTAATTTTATTATTATTATTATTATTATTATTATTATTATTATTATTATTATTATAATTGCAAATCTTTATTTATAGCATTTTATTTTTGTCTCGGAAAATCTATTCTTAACTGTATGGGAACCGACTAACCACTCAACCAACCAGCCTAGAAAGAAAGAAACAAACAAACAAACAAACAAAGAAAAAAGAAAGAAAGAAGAAAAAAAGAAAAAGAAGAAAGATAGACATTTCAAAATGCGCCACAGTATAACCATAACAATATAAGCGACACGTTAACTTATATTATATTTTATCTCGTCTTTTGATATTCTAGTGTCATTCCCACCAACTGCAGGAGTGCTGGAGGTTGTTTCGTTTTTTCTGTGAAACTTCTTGTTTAGAAACAATATGAACAACGTACTAAAATAAAAATATAAATTAAAAAGCTGGAAGTAATCGCATCACGTTTTCGAAAGCGTGAGCACTACGGTTTCTATAATATTATAGATAGTCGTTTTTCTTCCCGCTTTCTTAGTTTCTCTGATAATTGTATCGTCTTTAAATGAATTCATATTTTTTTATAATATATATCACCCACATACCGTACATTTTTTACACACTAGCTCACTTTTCCTCTCTCTTCTTCCCAGTCTCTCTCCTATTTTCTTTCTCTCACGTGTTGGCTTCCCTGCTGATGTAGAGATTAATAAAATAAACTATATATATTTGGGTAGCATATTATAAATTGATTTCAAATTTTAGTGCAAGGCCAGTAATTTAGGGGGAATGGTTAAGTAGAATACATCGACCCCAGTGCTCAACTTGTACTTTGTTTATTGATCCCGAAAGGATGAAGGGCGAAGTCAACCTCGGTGGAATTTGAACTTACAATGTGAGGACGTTGGAAATGCCGCTAAGGGTTTTGCCCGTCGTGCTAACGATGCTACTAACTCGCTTCCTTAGATAGCATGCTGTGCATTCATTTGGCATTGGTTATTATTAATGAATGAGTTTACGTGAGTTTAGAGCAGTGTTTCTGATAGTAAAGTGGTTGTGGTAGAACTGTGAGAACTGGAAAGGAAAAAACAAATTGTCATGATTTTTAAAACAAATTTAGGTGGTGTTGCCAACTTCTAAAACTTGTGAAAGAAAGGACAAGGATTACATGGGCGGAAATAGTGGAATTGCTTCAGTGACTAGGTCGCAGACAGTACGACGAAAATTTTGGCACCAAGAAATAAAAATGTAATGAACTGAAGTTAACGATTTCTATGTGGTTTTTGAATGGGTAGAATGAACATGAAACGTGGTAATTGCTTCAACTTCAATATACGGTCTTAGATTCAATCACTTGCCA